>NW_024884855.1:11985314-12016553 GCF_019232065.1 Centrocercus urophasianus | reverse complement strand
TTTTTTTTTGTTAAGACAGTCTGATTTGGGAATGTGGACATTCTATAGAGAGCTCTTACATGCAGAAACCTCTGCAAAGAGCCCTTCTTATAGACTTACTGCTGAGAAGGGTACCTGCAAGAAGGGTTATTTGTGCTGTGCCTTGTTCCAGTGGAGATGCCCAGTGTGTCAAAAAGGAGGAAGAAAAGAGCACTTCCTGGCTTAGAAAAATCTGTAAATATATAAGGATAGATTAATATGACTGTAACATACAATTACATGCCTCTTCTCTGCATGCATTGAGAAATATAGGGCTGGCCCCTGGAGCTTTCTCCAGTGAGGCATCTGAGTTTGTTTGGGAAGGGAGAGTATAGCAGAAGAAATATTTAAAGGAGAAAGAATGAGACTTCTTTCAGCTTTTGAACATCTTTCCCAAGAATTTATAGATGAATTGACTAAAACTCAGTGATAAAAGAGTAACTGACTGGGTGTGCCTCGGGGCTGCCCTCGGAACGAGATGTGCCGTCTGTATGGAGCGTACCTGCTGTGTGCATCTCCTGTGTGACTGGAGGGCAGGCTGCAGAGCTTGGGATGCTTTCTGCCTTTGGTTTTGTGTCTGGAAGGGTTGACTCCAGCACAGCATGCTGCCTGCGCTGCTGCTGGGCTCGTCAGAACAGGCACTCTGGCCACTGGTGCTGGGATCTGATCGGAACGTGATGTGACTGCATGTGTGAGCACAGGGCTGCCGGCTGCCGCTGAGATCTCCCAGCAGGGAGGTGGAAATCTCCGCAAGCTAACGCATAGCTTTGAGCTATCCCAGATATATTTCCACCACAGCAATCTGCACTACAATGCTGTCACTGCTGTGCCTGAGGGTGGAGCGAAGGTCTCTGGGCACACAGCATTCACCTCACTGGAGTTTGTTCCTTGTAAAGCTGGAGCACAGCCTGGGAGAGCAGCGCAGCTCTGTGATGCATTCTGGTGTCATTGCTGTACTGAGGGTTAGTGCTGCACAGGTGACAAGTGTGTGTGTGTGTGTGTGTGTGTGCTCTAAGTTCAACATAAGGCAGGGACTGTGCAGGATTACGTGGCTCTCAAGAGTATATTCCTGACCAGAAGCTAGGCAGACAACTTCAGCACCATCAGTGAAAGCAGAAGGTTAAAAAATAAAAAGGCTACATTTTTTTCCTCCTTTCTAAATGAGAATGTAAAATATTGTGAAAGAATTTTATTTTTTTTAATGCTCTGGGGCCTTTCTCTGCTGATATCATTTATGTAGAACCAACAAGCTCCGTTGCTTCTGCTGTTGTGTTGTGTAGAATTCATTGGGACCATAAATCTTAAAAAAACACAAATATGGTTCAGGAACCTGCACTGGTGCTCATTGTCAGACTTTTCATCTGATTTTCTGGGTTTGCTAGCTTTCATGATGCCAGGTATGGGGTCCTTTATCAGTAAGAAAGCAAGAATTTGGAAAGGACCAAAGGCGCACTTGTTGGTACTCATTGATCCAGCCTTGTTCTACATATTGAGTGTAAATGAGGGAAATCAAAGGCCCTGTAGTCATTCTCCTGTAGATACAAAACCTTGAAGATGTTTTTATGAAGATCACAATTCTGAATGTTAAAATCCATGAAGAGGAGGAGGATCACACACAGAATTGTGTGGTTGGATGCTTGGTTGTAGCTTTTTGAATTAGCAGCCGATATTGCATGTTCATAATAAAGTCTCACTGACAAAGCTAGAAACATTTCTTAAGCTCCAGATGGCTGCTGTTCTTTATGACTCGCTTTAGGGTGCAGACTTTGGTTTCATATATTTTGATAATCCATCCTGATTATTGAACTAATACTCATAGTTCTCCATGTACTGCAACAGTATCTTTTGAGAAGCTGCAGCATATGCCTTGGTAGGGGAAATTTCGAACCTAAGAAAATCTCTGCAGATGATGTCTCTCATTTCTTAGGTTCCCTTAAGGCTGAGACCCATGACTCTGGTAATGTCTCTTTAGACATAGTGACAAGATTCTCATTCTATGCATGGTCTTTCAATGGATGAGGAATAGTCTTGAAACATTTTCCAAAGTCTCTTCTAAAGACCACCTTTTATGTTGGATCAAGTTCTAAACTGAACCAACAACAAAAGTAAAAACGCATGGAAGAGTTTATTGGATGGAAAATACAAAGGGCAAAGATGCATAAGTGTTTTGTGTAGGTGACAGAGAAGATGGGAGCTGAGAATCCCAAGCCCTGGAGCTGCTGAGCAGTTGCCACAGCAGGGGTTGCACTGGCAGATTCTCTACAGCGTGATTGCAACACCTTTAGAATCAGAATATCGCGTAAAACAAGTATCCATGCAGAAGGAGGAAATAAGGAGCGGTGTAGGACAGAGTACTTTTTGTAGGACCCTGCAGTAGCACAAACATGAGAAAGCTGAGTCCAAATGCACACGCTATTACAGAAGTTTTCTTTTCCATACTGACCTTGCTGGTATTATTCTGCATTTACATTCCTGTGGGCAAAAGAAGAAACTGCGTGTGAGTCGTGGACAGGGTAATCTGAGTGTGGGCTCATCCGACGGGGCTCATTTAGAGACATCTGTGTTGTTCCAACCTCAGGAAAGCACTTTGAAAAAAGTGTAAAGAGTTTGTGTTTGATTGATCTGTGTGTGCAGCTTAGTGCTGACGTTTTTCACTTAGTATTCACTTCACAAATAAGAGATGTAAAATGTTCAGATTAAACAAAGCCAAAATTAAGAAAATTTATTGATTCTCTCCTTTCCTTCCATCCTTCTTACTAAAAGTTTTTGGCTCTCTTACATTAGTGACTGTGGTCTATATTGGCATTTACACTAATGAAGAGCCCACAGTGTTTCCCTAAATGTTCTGCTACAAGTACCTTGTTAATAGCTTCCATTTATCCAGCAAAAGAAAAACTGCAATCTCCAACATGTTGTGCAATAAACCAAGGACACAGAAGGGGCATGAAAGTGCAGTCTCTCCCTATCTGTGCCATCCTTTATTCCAGCACAGTCAAATGCTTTGTACAGGAAGATGAAACCTGAACTGCAGGTCAAAAGAAGCTTGCCCAAGGATCTGTGCTTGTTCCTCTCCAGAGATGGAAATAGCCAGAAATGAAATCTGAGTGAGGCCCTGTGGCTTGTAGCACAGTGGTTAGCAGTAAGTTTGTCTAGGAAATTATTATCATGTTCTAACAGAAAGTAATGATACTGCTTGCTGCTTGTACTTCATGCTGGGTGAGAGAAAAGCTTATTAGCAGAAATAAGCATTCTGTTTTTTAACCTTCTTTTCTGTGGTATGTGGTGAAAGTGCTAAAACGTGAACTTTATTTCATCAGGTTTATTCCATGAACAGAAAAGAAGACAACGCTCCTGATCCTCCTCCTCATCACATACCAGCAAGATTTCAGGGTGGCAATCTTGAAGAGATTCTGAAACATCAAATCAGGAAACGATGGGAATAAGCTGATTTCTTCCTGAGATAACACTGAGAACATCGTTGCATGTCTGATGGAGAACAGAAAACGAGTGAGAAAGGTAAGACAGCTTCTTTAGAATTAGTTCTTTTGCATTTCTGAAACATGAAAAGCAAAATTAAGTCTTACAGGGAAAACATAATTAAGTTTCACTTGGATAAATTCCATGGCTATAAGGAGCTAATAGAACAAGCACTGTAAGCAAGTGAAATGCACTCAGCTTACAGAACTATTTGGCCATCATCTGTACACATAATCACACTGATTCATGTGAAGGTGATATTTACTTACAATAAAGGTGGGGCACTGATGTTATAGTTGCTTTCTTAACGTGCCACTGGTGTCCCTTCAAAAAAACGTAAGCCACAAAAGTTGTGGCTAATTGTGAAGGTTTTCTTCTAGGTGATCTTGGGCAGGTCCAGCAAAGCGACAGCAGCAGTGCCAGGAGTGCAATCCATGTATGGGTAACCTCCCAGCCTGTGCTCTAATAGCTGTTCCACTGAAGAGTAAAGATTCTTTCCAGAATTAGTCACAAGGACTAATTAATTTATCTTCTTCTAGCAATTAGTTTTTCTTGCCGTATTATAATGGATTCTGTGTTCAGCATCTGATCAGCAATTTTGAAATGGTCATTTAACGCCTGCAAACCATAAAGATTAAAAAAATACAAATGCTGAGATCCTCTGATTAAAAATCCATCGGATAGGAAATGAGTTTTATCCCAGTGAAATTGCATAGTGGAGAAGAAGTTGTAAAGATATATAAATACAGAGCGGTCAGTGCCAAAATTTAGAACATCTTTAGGGGACATTAATATTATTTGCATGAATTTGTCACTAATTAGTCTATCTGTATTTCCCTGCAGTGTGCAGTCTTCTAAAACAGTCCAAATTCTGTAAGGTGGTGGTTTATTTCTGCCAGAGGCAAAAACCAAGTGATGCACAGTGCAGTTGCTCACCTGCCATTGTCCCGCGTGCAGCTGGACCCCAAGCAGTGGCTGCCCCCAGCCAGCTCATTGCTGAGCATTTGTGAGACATCCCTGAGGTCAGCTGTCCTGCTTTGTCACCTCTCAGCTGCTTTTCCCCCCATCTCCTCATGGTGGGCAGCACAAGAAGCTGTGAAGCCCTTGACTTAGCATGAAACCTGCTCTGCAACAACTAGAACATAGCATGCTATCAACAGGATCTTCATCTTAAATCCAAAACACAGAGACCGTACAAGCTACTATGAAGAACATTCACTCTATCCCAGCCAAAACTAGGATATTTTTATGTGCTGACTTTAGAGTTGCTCTTCCTGCTCATTTGATGCTCCAGTTACGGTGTTTGTTAGCAGCTGCAAAACCCAGCCTTAGGATGGGGCTTAGTTTTGCTAATAAACGCCCTTACAATCTCAGAGTTTTCCTTTAGAGAGCTGGTGGAGAGCAGTTTTTAGCAATTGAGTTAGCTTTCCTGTAATCATGCTGCTTTTCAGCAAGCCTTGAACCACATCTCTCTGAAAGTGATAGATGATTTATTCTTGCTGCAGGAGGCTGCTGAAGTTGCTCATTAACAGTTATTGATGCCATAACACTTCTTGCTATAACGGACTTTCTTTTGATTATTAGAACTTCTTTTAGCTTCAGTTCTCAAGAGCTTACTCATAGCAGCTTAATCAATATTTTGGTGTTTCTAAATGGGATTTTTTTAAAATAATTTGTCCCATTTTTCTTTATTTACTAAAATGTCTATTGCAATCAAAGGAACTGTTTCCTCCTTTTTTTTTTTTTCCCTTCCAGAAAAGGTTCTTTCAGAAGTTTCAGCAACTCTTTGCAATGACCAGGAATATGAATTTCTGTGTATTCTGTGTTTCTTGGATACTATTTGAAATGTTCCAAGTGCTCAAGTTATTGCAGGTGATGTCATCCAATGGACTGTGTGCAAATGACCAGCAGGCACTGATCCCTGCACTGATCTGGCTTTTGATTAAAAAAAGATGCGACAAGGTTTCCATTCATTTAAATGGGGATATGATTAGACCATTAGCCAATCTTTTATTTCTTTTAAGTAATGAAATATTATACAGATAGTTCAGAGGAGCTGTTAGTACTACAAGTCCTTCCAGTTGTTAGCTTTTCTTTGTTATAAGCTGATCTGTAATGAAATATGTTCAACTCTCTCGTGGTAGAGCTGTGCTCTGTATAACTCTTACAAATTTTATAGCAAGACGTTCCTCTTGGGTTTAAGCCAGTGCAAAAACCAACTATGAGTTCTCAAGCATGGCATTCTTTCCCCGTGATTTCTGCATTTTGTGCTTCATTTTCTATTGTAGGTTGTACACAGTATATCTGGTGGATTCTTTCCTACTTCCAGAGCAGGGATAAGAGGGTGGTTTTTGATTTTCTCATTCTTAATGAATGGAAAAATAGCACTGCTTTGACTCTTTACTTTACAGTCATAAAACTGCCCAAAGTTTACTTGACAAAAGAGGAGTGAAGAGCTGCTGACCTGCTGGAAAGGAGTGTTTCCCTCTGGATTCACCTCCTAACTGCTTCCAGCAAAATCAGTCTTTCCCATTTAAATTTGTCAGCACAGATAAAAATCAGACATCAAATTTTGTACCAGTAAAAAAGAAATCTGATTAAATACAAGGGCTGCTCTGAAAGTAATGCCTCCTGTTTTGTTAAGTTGGCCCACAGCATCAGAGGCAGCTGTTGGACGGCAGCAGAGGCTGAACCTTCTCACCAGGATCCCATTGCATTTTGTGGCCATGTGAGAGGTGGCAGCAGAGGGGCAGAGTGGCAGAATGGCATCTGGGAACAATACTTTTTTCTGCTGAAACACTGAAGGGTTCTGTAAGGGACCCAGTAAGAGATTTCACCCCTAAGATCCTCTGGGATGACAATTCCCACTGTCTTGCTTTCTGCTGAATAATTTTTATTTCTCCTGAAAGAAAGTTCATCTTGCTTTTGAAGAAGATTGTCTAACTGGAATTAGTTCGTTACAAGAGCAGAAGGAAAGTTGCTTTTTTTAAAGTCTTCAAGGATTCAGTCTAATCCTTAAATCTCCAGAGTTGGTGATAGGATGTTTGTCCAGGACTGCAGTGCTGCCTGCCTGTGAGCTTCCAGAGATTCGTCCAAGCAGGGTTTGAAGTAGGTGAATATACTTTTTAAGCTTCATGTTATCTAGACATACACCTTCCTTGGGGGTTAGTGGTAGTTTGTTCATGTTGGTTTTGGTTTTCTGCATTCCAGGGACCTGTGTGTCTGTCTGAACTGTGAAAATTACCACCTTAAATAACAGCAGGACAAGGCACGTCAGATACAACTTTTTAGACAGGGCTGACTGCTGATTTTGTAAAGACTCTTCTTCATATTTCCTGCCAATTGGCAAACCTGCTGATGCTGAGCTGCTCTGCTGATGGTTTTATTTACTGGGGACTGAATCTGGTTTGTGTGTCAAGCTTGTGACACACATCTCTGAAGTTTCTGGTGTGAATGACTTGCTGGGTGACAAGTAGGTCTGGTGCAGAGAGAAGATTAGAACAGAGCTGCTCTGCCTTGTGGCCCAGACTTTTAACTACTAGAGAAAGAAACAATCTTCCCTGTTCTGTAAAGCTCTTATAAAAAGTCTTGGTATATTTTTATTTGTTGTTGTTGTTCTTTCCCTACAGCTGTCAAAATGGTACTTAGCAGGTTTATCCAAAAAACTGAGAGCTGGGGGTATAGTCACTGAGCTGATCCCATTTTAATCATTGACCTTAAGTGGAAAGAAGCAAAAAATCAAACAAATATTTTCTTTTTTTTTGCTGATCTTTGAAAGGCTGCCAAAACTAGCAAAGGTGAATCCATTTGGGACAAAGGAGATGCTTTTGTTTTCCTGCTTCTTTCAGCTTTGTTGTATTTTTTATGGCACTCAGCTACTGTAATTGGAATACAAAACAACTTTGCATCAAATCCCTCTGAAACCAAGATATGCTTCATATAAGTACAATGCCACCCAGAAAATGTTTGTGTGCCTTACATGTGTATAATTTATACCTACTTGGTAAATATTCTAAATTCCTGCAGCTTTTTTTTTTTTTTGTTAAAAGACATAGATGGAGAGAGAATTTTCCTGCACCTCTTTGGCTCGAACAGAAGAGCTCAGCCTGAATCGAAGTAATAATTCAAATGCAGCAATTTTGAAAAGAAAAATTAAATATGAATGTTAATTTTTTTGTATCATACAGACTGCTGACGTGAAACCCCCAGCAGATGTTACTTTTATCCTTGTTGCTCAGTGCTCTGAGGGAAATACACCTGTTCACAGTTCAGTGAGCTCACATACATGCACAGCCTGTCCAATATTCATGGATTCTTCAGGTTCAGTACACTGGGAATAAACCTTAGAGCAAAGGCATTTTTCTTAAAAGGTCATTAAAGCTTTCCAGAGGCCAAACTGTTTAGTAATGTTCATGTAGTGAATGAAGTGGTGTCACATTTGTGATTAATGTCAATTAAACAGCTTGGGCTGATTTTGTATGATCTAAAGCAGTTTTGTTCTGCATTGCCTGCTGTGGGACATGGCTGCAACTTTGGCACTGGCTGTGGGCTCCCATAGAGCTAAGATGATAGATTCTGCATGTCAATTGCAAAGCCTGGGAGGTGAGTTGTTCAGTATTGGTGAGGATTCTTTGTGTACTACTCAACATGGTCCAGAGTATTTCATTCACTGCCTTGCAACTAACATGAAAACAGGAGAACAAAAATGGGCTGGGCCAACTTTGTTTCCTTATGAACATAACTCTGGTTATGTCCATAAGTTATGCCTACTGCTTCAGCAATAGAATCTTTTGCTTTCTTGGGAGTGTAAACATTTGTAGGATTAAATAAATAACAACAATTTTAATGATAATGATATAGGGACTCCTCCATAAAGTCAGTCAGGCCTTTTCTTCTGTGAAACCGCTCAGTTCTGTGTAACAGGACAAGATGAGCACAGTTTTGAAATCATTCACATTCACTCTGAAATGTAAGGACATTGGCTGGTGTTTGATTGATGCAGGTAATGGTTTTTGCTCACCAAGGACAGAACTTACAAAAAAAGAATAATTCAAGAAGCTGATACTTTGTAAATGTGATAAAATGCATGTTTTCAACTGGAATTTGGGATGTTAAGTAACTACTTGTAAATTTATTCTGCTTCCATGCTGCTTACTCCCCTGGGAATATTTATACAAGACAGCCTTCATTCTGGTGAGCTTCACAAACTAAGCTTAGTTGTCTTTTGTAAGATGAAATCTGTGTTGCCACCATCCTTACAGAGACCATTCTCTTATCAGTTTCAGTTTGTCCTCAGCTATTTTGAAGAATGAGCACAGATGTATTGTAAATCCTGTTAATATGCCTCTCTCATTTCTGAAGATGCCTTTCCAGATTCATGCTAGGGTTTAATTTGTCTTTTCTTTGAGGCAGAAATGCCGCACTGGTGGCTCATCACCATTCTCAAGGCCTTGAGGCTTTCTCTTCCTCTGTCATATGGAAATCAAAGTATTTCGTGGGAGTCCATCTGTTCTGATGAAAGCAAACACCTAACATTTTTTGACCTGCCCAGAAAGCTTTTAGATAGCAAGCTGCTTGATTTCCTGAGAGTTTATTGACTGTTGGGCTCTGCCTCTGAGGCAATTCTCCTATGCAGAGTAGGTCAGGTACATAAGACATCCCACAGTGCATGCTGTAGATCGACTCTCAGGCAGGTAATAATCAGATCTAAGGATTCTAGTCCTCACCTGCCTTTGTCTGAGGTAAACCACAAAACAGGGGTTCTGATAATTGTACTAGGATAACCAAGGTTCTGTTTTATAATGAAAAATAAGAGCCTATTTGAGTTTTTGAGTTAGATTCTTTTTTTTTTTTTTTTTTTCCTTAGAGCAAAATTCTCTTCCTTGCAATAGTAAATATTATTGTGTCTCTGGAATAATAAGATATTGTTAGAAGAAAAATCCTGTCTGTATTTATCTTTGAGATTGGATTAAGACGCTAGCAACAAATGCAGCCGTTTCTGTGTCTCTTCACAGCTGTTCTGTCCTTAGCTGTCAACATTTTCTTGAAGCATCTCTCCTTGTACATTGTCACCTTCACTTTTTTCCTCAGTTAGCCATGCTTTTTGTTTGAAAAACAAGAACCAAATATGCAAGAAGAAAGAACCTTACTCCTTCAGCCCTTCACCTTGATAGTCATACTGATAGCCATTACAACACTAATCCATCACAGGCAGATTTTTTTTGTAAGAATCCCTCAGTGGAGGACGGATTGTCAATTATGGTGTTACTGAATGCTAACTGCAGTGGCTCATAACTTCCATAAGGCAATGCCTAATCTTATGTCCAGTTACCTTCAAATATTGGACTCCCTTCTCTGGTAGATCGATGATCACTTTTCTGCTATTACTGATTTCACAAATTGGAGTTCCTTCCTAGAAGCACCCTCATACGGTTGTCTGTCTTGATTCTTTATCAGTTGCTCTTTCTCTCTCGCTGCTTTTTTTCAACAATTCCCTCACAAACTGGTTTGATGAAGCAACTCAGAGAACATGATGGTTCTCAGCCACTTTAAGGTTGATATGTAGTGTAGTGAGGCCCTGTTTCATATTGAATGAATTTGTTTCCTGCAATGCTTTACTGTCAGCCTTCCAGAAACATAGTTCAAGAGCAGAAGAAGGTTAATTCACTTATAGGAACAGGCCATTTTTCATTTTATTGTTTAGATTCATTGTATTGCTAAATTATTATCTAGCAGTTAAATGTCAGGTTACCCTCCACTGCCTTCTTCAAGGAAGATTTTGGCATGAGTTGTCTGAGCCTCAGGGGAGGTTTAGATTGGATGTTAGGAAGAATTTATTTACAGGGAGTTGTCATCACGCATTGGAAGTGGTAGAGAGAGTCCTCATTATTGGAGGCATTTAAGAGAAAGCAGACGTGGCGCTGAGGGACGTGGTTCAGTGGTGGGACTTGATGGGCCAGGTTGATGGTGCCTCGATGATCTTTTTAACCTAGAGGACTTTCTGATTCCATGAGCAGTAATCCACAGTGTGTGTGACGGCAGAACAGCGTACTGCTGGAAATGTGATGGACATTTTTCACTGCCTCACTGGGTTGCCTCTTCCTCAGACCCTTTTCTCTCCTTCCCTTCTTCTCTCCTCCCCCCCTCCATCCAGCACTGGTGTTTTATGTAGTTAGAACCAGCAAAATCATACACAGCTTTCTCTAGTGCACAACTTAAAAATGTAGCTTACTTTATTTCGTGAGTCATTTGTGCTCTCGAGCAAGGTGAGTAGAACAGATTCCTTTTTCATGACAGTTGAGATAAATGGGGCTGGTATAATTGACAGAAGGATGTGATAGATTTGTATTTGATGGCATTTTCATGATTGGGGTGTCAGTGCAAAAAAGACCGCTGTTTTTTCGAGGAGTGCCTGCTCTGCATATGCTAAAATTGGGTTACTTTAAAGATACACAGAACTAAGCCCCCACATGTCTATGCACTTCTGGATAGTATTGGATGGTAGCTGCTCAGAGAGGAAGTGCTAAAATGAAACCAGTTTCTTCAATCTGTAGGAAGCCCAATTCACTTAATTTTATACCCTTGTGTGTGCTCCGTAAACATGGTATGCTCCCTTATTACATTTCCACCTCAGTAATTGAAAAGTTCATACAGGGGTTACACGTGGGAATTGTTATTGGAAGGTGATTTCTTTTTTCTTCTGCTCAATAGATACAATTCCCAAGCAATTAAAATTTTTTCTATTATACAACCACAGAATCTCTGCTAAAAATTTCTCAGGAACATGCTGCAGTTGCTGCAGAAATAAAAGCTTTGAAGAACAGAGTATTTATAGTAAGGTTAACCAAACATCTAAACATTAAATTGTGTATTGACTTTGGACAACGAAAAGAGTTGGGAAATATTTCATGCTGTACTTGGTTGGGTTTTTTTTCAATGCATAGAATTTGACCCTTAAAGGCAATGGCCTTGTTCAGAGCAGTGCAAGTACAAAGCTTTGGTGATTAATGAGTTTTAGAATAAATTTCTATAAATGCAAGTTCTGCTGTTTTCCGAAGATTTGTACAAAATTATTTTATATACATTTTCAATCCAAGCATTCAGCCTGGGAAAGGCATGAGATAAACTTAGCGTACTCTGCTTTGAAAACAAGATTTTGCTCTTTGGATCTCCAATGGAGTGTACCTATGTAGTCAGTGGACACAAATATGAACACAGGTCTCTGAGAATAGAGACGAAGGCAGCCTTTCTGCTGGAGCAGGACTTCTGTTCCCAGAAGACATGTAGAACTTAATTCTGAGTTCACAGAGGTTAATGAAAAGCTTTCCACTGATGTTTCTACTCTGCTTTTATATAGGATACAATACCATTCTCACTGCTGCAGAACCAGGTCTCTTCCAGTAGTATGTTTAGGCAGTGCAGCTGTCATCTCTTACCTTTTCCTTTGTCATCCTCTCCTTAGGAAGCAAATTATGACTGCTTTATGACAGTGCTGTTATAGGAGCAGCATTCGGTATATTTGTTGCTCTCTGTTCATAGCAGAAAGCAGAAAGGATGAAAGGTGTGTTTTGCAGTTGGAGAGGGTTTTGAAGGTCCTTAAATTCTGAGAAAGTTCAGGTAGAGATCAAATGCTGGGAAGTTCTGTTGGCTTCTGACCACTGAAGAGGGATTAGCTGTGCCAGAAAGTTCTGTGCAGGCTCTTTTCTTGGGAGGTATCTTTGGATGTTGTGCTGGGCCACCAAGCCCTTTGAAACTCTTGCTGACTTCAGCTCACAGGAATGCAAACTTCTGTAGGTAGTGGACAACGGATTAAAAACTGTTGTTTTATTATTATTTCTCCACTACTCTTTCTGCATCTCGGTATTGTGCAGGATATCTGCACAGAATTTTGTTGGGCTTTTTGTAGAATGATGTATATGTTCTTGTTAGGAATATCAAATTCCTTTTCCTCAGTCCTGTTATGAAGTGCGAAAGATGGAATGAAACGTACCTCAAGAGAGAATCAGAAATACTAAGATGATAGTTATGTCTCAGTAATCTGCCACTTTGCTGTCGCTTTGCATGACACTTGTGCCGTGCTTCTGCATCTGCCTTGTCCACGAGTCCCACCTGACTCAAGGATTCTGAGTTCCCTGACTTCCCAGTGTAGTGCACAGGGTAGCACGGGCTGTGCTGGGGCTACTGGTTCACTCATGCACTGAGGGTAATATGGTCTATCTCAGAGACAAACGTTCTTGGATCTCTTAGGGTGAGTAAATGCTCACTTTCAGATCTTCAGTGCATAAACTCAGACCTCTGTATCGACGATTCCTGCTTGGTTCTTTGAATACACTGTTCTTTAAAAATTATTCTTAAAAAAAAAAAAAAGAACTAATTAATTTCAAGACGTGATGTGAAAGCTTATCCCCTGCTGCTGTAAGATCTAGTGTCAAACTTCCTGTGAGGACAGCGTACTTCCTATTGCAAATCCCTCTATTTACACCAGTGGCAGTGTTTATGACACTGTTCGTTTTTAATTATGGCTTTCCTGAAATTTTAGGAAAAATAATCACCTCTTTTTCCCCCCTTCCCAATACCAATCTTTTCAACAGTATTTAATCACAGGGAAAGTATTCTATGTAGGTGTTGGCATTTGGGATAATTTTCAGCACTTCATGAGAGTCAAAGGGTGGAATTTGCCTTTGGATGTATGTGTGCACCAAGGGAAGAAAGGTGTCCATCTAAAAGAGCAGTTTGACTGAAAGTCTCTTCCTCAGTAGGAAACCTTCTATTGATTTCAGTGGATTGGCAGAAATCAACCCAGTGGGTAATTAACACAGGTGGAAACCTGGCCTCATTTTTATGGCATTGCTTAATGATCATGTTCGTTGCTTTCTTACTATTGCTTCAGAAATGCCTCGGTTATCATTCATTGAATTTCTTTTGGTTGGGTTTGTGTAATTCTTTGCTTTTCAAAGTCAAAGTGTGAACAAGAAGTGCAGAATTTCATCACAAAAGCTGTACAATGCAGAGGAATTGACACCTAGAGAAACAAGCAGAGTTAAACGGGATTTGACAGGCTGCAGAAAAGAGAGAATGAACAAGATGCAAACAATGAGTAGCAACTACTTATCATTTCACTGGTCACCACAACACATTAAAACTTTCAAAGGCTGTGAAATTAATTGCATGCAGAACAGCACTCAAGGTGCTTAATATTTTGTCTCTCTGGGACAATTTGCTAAGAGCCATCTTTTGAACTACAAATACAAAGCAGGAAAGATGGGGCTCTCTCTGGCTGTGTCATTCTTCATTTTAATGAGGAAAAAATGTCACACTGAGCAGTGTGAATGTGAAATATTATAATGTGCTTCAGTTTTATGTCAGAGCAAGTATGTTTCTTAAAAGAGCCCTAATGATTCTAAATTTTAGACCTTGTTGACAAGACATCTGCTTACTTGGCCTGTGGTTTGAGTCTCATGTATAAACTCATTATCATATATATTAAAAGAAACCTATTAAAATATTTGCATTTTAAAATGAATGATTAAAAAGAACCCATCCACCCTTCCCATCTTTCAGAAACTTGTTCTTTTTGTCGTGCAAAGCATTCCACTGGGGAGAGAGAAATAATAAGTTTGTTATTTTCAAGCCATTTAACATTTGGGTAATTCTTATAATTACTTTTCTCTTTAATTGTTAAAGCTGGAAGGCTGATATAATATTACTTTTAAAATTCATAGTTCAATGTAAATAATCTTTTCTGTACCCGCAGACCTCTCAGCTGGATGCTGACTATAACCCTAAGGGTGCTCATTCCTCTTTTTGGTCTTATTTGTTATTTGCTCCTCATCAGTTTTCTATTATTCTCTTTCCTGCCTCTTCAGCTGTCTAGATGCACATGTAATGGGTGAAACAACACTTGAAGCCTTGCTGCTTGTTTATTTAAACAAACCATACTGAGATGAAAAGAGCTGATGATTACAAAGATGTAACAGATCTTATCTAAAAGCTCATCAGGCTCTTGAGAGATTTTAGAAGATCTCCCACCTGGACTCGAGGCTCTGAGATCTTTGCCTGCTGCCCCTGGTGCAGCACAGAGCAGGATGCTCCCCTTGCTTTGGTGGGCAGGTCGCTGGTTGGCTCTGTAAGAATGGGTTTGGGTGTGTTTGGGCTCAGCCCGCTCTCAGCTCTGTTAAGTTCCACTGAGCTGATGGTTTGCAGGTTGCAGGCAGTTCTGGGTCTCCTCTGGTAGATCTGGTAGCTGCAAGAGAAACATTTGAATATATCCATAGGCCAAGAGGCTGCTTGCTATGCAGGCTGTTCTCTTGTTTGTTAAAAGGCCTCTGCACAAGGCACGAGGGGCGCAGCAGCATGCAGTGGGGAAATAGTCAGCTGAGAAGGTTCTGCTGCCTTCCAGCCCTGGGCACCCACGAGGCTGGGATGGCACGGATCTGCTAACACACCCACCAGCATCGTGCTGGGATTTGTATTGCAGATGGAGCAAAGATGAGACTCATTTACTTTGGAGTACTGCTGGTTGCTCTGAGATGAATTTTGTTTGGTGGCAAGGCTAGCAAGAAACTACTTTGCTGCTGAGGTTTTTCGTGCCTAGCGAGGAGACATCTTTATTTCCATACACTCCTCTTCCACTCTCCTCTCTTAAAAAATATAATCTTTGGTGTGTCAGTTTCCTAAAACATGCTTAGTGCTTTCTCAGGCATTTAAACCATTTTGTTGCATATTGAAAGCGGCTGTATGGGAAAAGGAAACGGCTCCTGCTGCTTCACAAAAGCAATATGTATAGCATCACAGCTGGAAATAGCATGTTTTATGAACCTGATTTATCTCTCTGCTGTGTGGTATAAATCCTGCTTCCTCACTGCATGGCCTGCACGTGCATTTTCAAGGGCCTAATCCTGCAAGGTCCTGAACAAGGTGCAGAGGAAGGATTCAATTAAAAATAAATGTTGATTAGGGGGTTGCTATAACTCCTACACATCCTTTGCCACCTGCCAGGGCAAGCACTCTGTAGAATGGCACAGATCAATGAAAATATTTCCTACCCACTGGAATTATTACATACAGTACTTAATACAATATTTGAAAATCAGAATTATAGCCCATGCAAAGCAGAACATGCTAACACCTCACTCAACACAGTCCCTTTGTTCCATTCCATGGTTGTTAGCAGACGATAGACTTTTATGACTTTCATTTTATGATGTTTTCCCTTTTGCACAATGTATTTTGTTGCCAGTTTTCACAGATTGCCAAATCCTTTGTAGAAAGACAGCTGCCTGGTCCCTGTTAAAATATCCGAGTTGTCCAGGTCCTTAGCTAATTCATTGTTCCCATGATGTTGGGAAGGGTCACAGGTAACTGAGGCAGAGAGAGAATGAGGTATGAGGGTACTTTACATGATCCAGATGTGTAGGAGCCAAATGCAGCTGTGTTCTTGCTGCCACCAGGGCTCTCTGTGAGTGAACCACAGGTGCAGCTGTGCTCTGAGCTGCCAGGCCCAGCTGCCTTTCCAGCCCACCTGTACCAGCAGGTATCTTATCTTTGAATGTCACATACTCTACTGACTATTAAGAGCCATGGAAGCTGCATTCTGTTCCTCTTCTTAGATAATCCAGTTTTTGATTTAGTTGCCCTAGTATCTTGTCCTGTGATGAACATCCAGTATTGAACTACAAAACCTTGAGTATCTCTGTGTCTTGACTATGTACAGCATGTGCAACGTGCTTATTATGAAGGTTAGGCAACGATCAGAAGCCTAGCATGCTTGTTACTGTGTAAACCTCAGCAAGATGTCCCCGTCCTGCAATTTGGAACAGCAAAGATATGTAAGAGGTGGGAAGTGTCGTTTGAACAATGGGGAAGCTGAAGCACACTCATTAAATACCTCACCCAGCATCACACACATCGTCTGTGATGGGTTTGAAAAACACTTCTGTCTTCAGTCCTTTCCCTGTAACTTAGCAGCAAGTCTTCTGTCCTGCATGTGAACCCAATAGGTATACAGCCCAGTGACAGTTACTGATCAACAAAAAAAAGCTGTTATGCTTTACAAAGTGTTGGAGTATTTTATGTTTTCATGTCTGTTGTGGTGTCCTTCCCTCTCAGCGTGAGACAGAAAGAGATCCTCCAGATAACAGTGTCTTTATTAGCTGTAAGTTCAGCCAAACATGTGCTAGTTTGTCTGTCACTATGCTACAGTTATCTGCAGGACAGGAATAGAAAACTAATGTCTAATCTTTAAAAAGGGCTTAGGAAAATTATTTCAACCTTTATCCTGCCCCCGCTCAGCTCTGCTTAAATGCTATAATGGTCTAAATAGCTTTTGTTTCCAACATGGACATCAGGGCACCATAGAGGAGCTGCCAGGAAGGAGGCAGCGGCAGCTAGCTGGGGACAGAGACCTGCACATAAAGACAAAACTGAGGAATGTCACATTTCCAACTTTCTTTTCATTTCTCTAACAAGGAAAGGTGCAGCTGTGCATCTGGGAATAAACCAGCAGGGGAAAGGTGAAGGTTGGACAAGGAGGGGAGCTCTCATCCTTGAATGCTAGCAAGAAATGCTGACTCTTAATTCAGCGAGTGCTGAATTCTCTCTGTGTCATTGTGACTTCTTGGTCTCCTAGAGAAGATCCTAGATATGTTTTTCTACTAAAGCTTTTAGGAAAGAGTAAATAAATCTTCAGTAGTCTCTGGGGATTCCATCTGTGGCAGCAACAGGCTGGAGTGTGCTGAGTCGCAGCCTCTCATAACCACTGGAGAAACCCTTGGTGCTTCAGGAGCTTGTTGAAAACATCACCCCAGCTTAGGGTGGAAGAGGATAGCAGTGTATGACCTCGTGATACTAGCTTAAGCATTTTTACTGTCTCCATATTTAAAATACAGAAGTTGCCTGATGGGAAAGAGAAGATATAAAAGCCCATTTCTCAGAAGAGAGCGCTTTCCTTTGGTCTTGTGGGAAGAGAGAGGGCTAATCTATGCTGCTCAAGGATTTTTTTTTTTAACTTCAATTTCTACTAGAAAAAAATGGTAATTTATGACCATATTTACTGGCTTCAAACTCATTATTAATTTACCTTTGCATTTCTCTTCAGTCTGGACTGTGCTGTCGCACAGAGCAGCTGCTCCACCCCACATCACACGCTGTGCCCTTGCAGAGCTTTCCCCATCCCCAGGTGAGTGGAAAGGAGACTGCAGGCCTGCATTCCTACGGCACACCCTTACATCAAATAGGAAGGGCAGAAGATGGCTTGGCATGGTCCAATACAGGATGTAAGGAGCAGCCTGTTCTGCCTTGGCCTCTAGTGGTATTTCAGGATGCTTCAGTGAGATTCATCTCAGCTGAACACAAAGTGCCTCTGGCTGCTCCACTCCATTAGGTATCTACACACAGCGTTAGATCTAACTGGATTAAAAACGTGATTTGCTTTCACTGCGTGCACTTTTGGATTCAAAGTGGTGTCTTTCGTCCTCTCCAAACAAAGGTGGAGTAATGGAAATAGCAGTGAGTCACCAGGTATACGGGGGAGACTGGCAATAGCATTAGCAGTTCTCCTGTTGTTCTGCTGCCCCTCAGAGTACGCTGGGCAATGCATGCCTCTGCTCAGGGTGTCTGAATGCTCTGGGTCACCATGGCAGTGAAAGGCCCTCCGTCCTTTATAGGAGGTGTTTATAGCATCAGTCTCTAGGGCAGAATTAGAAAAGCTACCTGTCCTTGCTGTTAACTGCCTTACTGTTGAATGAAGTAAAACTACAGCAAATGGCCTTAGGATGTATATAGAGAAAGTGGCACGTAAGGTTATAGGTTTCTAGTCTGTATTATGGCTGATCATCTCAGTAGTGCTTGGGTTTGGGATTGGGACAGGCAGCTGCTCGCTCTTTTGGATATAACACGGCCAGAAAACGTTCAGAGCTGGTGTTCTAATTGCAGACCCCAGCCCCTCCCATCTGCACTGCAGCTGCAGTCCCTCTCCTGGTGCTGGCACAACACTGCTGCAGTCTCTTCTTGCCAAATAATGGAACTGAGCTTTGTTAGTGAGGCAGGGCCGTGTATTGTCTGTGTATTTTGTTGGTAAGGATACGCTGTAGCTGTTTTTTTCTTTATTATCCATAAAGTTGAATTATGCACAACCAATTTCACTCTAAAGAACTCTCATGTACATTTAAAAAATAGAAACAGGGCTTCACTTTCATTTCATTATGTTCAAGTCTTTACAAGGGTTTGTGCTTCTGCTCCTGAGATGCCTTTGCTTACAATGAGAAGGTTACCTCGTACCTTATAATGTGCACCCTTATTTGACAGCCACTTTTCAGCTCAGTAATTATATACACAAATAGCATGCTATCAAAATGTACCATTAAATATATATCTTTTTAAATTCTTGCAGCTTATCTGTTTGGGAAGACACTTCTGTACCTGTGGACAAGAACTTCAGTAGCTAAATTGTCTTCCCCATCGCACTGAGCTTCTCCAGAGCCCTTGTAGATGCTCAAAAATAATTCCAAAATACCTTAGGAATAAGTATGCAAAGAACTAGAGCTCTGATATTGAAAATACCTGAGACCAAATGGGAAATTGTCTAAGAAGTAATACTAGGCAGCTACAGTACATGGCAGTGCAAAATGTGACCTCTTCCCTTCTTCCATCAGAGGTGCTGCTTTTAACTGATACATTTCAGAGCCCAGTAATTAAAAAGTCTTGTGAGCAGCATGGAGCCACTGCCGGCTCTCATGTTATCCTACAAACGTTAGCAGTGATCATCCCTATAAAAATGTGCACGTTTTGTTAACTGCTGTCATTTATTTCAGAGCACTTATTGCTATAAAACATCAAAGACATTTTAATTAAGAGCTTAAATTTTTTATGCTGTGAAGTAGAAATATTTATGAAAGACCTCATCAGAGGCAGAATATTAAAACAAAACAGGTGTTTTAGCAGAAATACAAATAAAATGTCTATCAGTAAACATTAAAAAAATCAATTATTAATTGCGGTTCTTTTAATTCCTATTGAATTGCCTTCCAAAAATTGTGTGCCTAGGAAAGTATATGGCTCTAGTATTCTCTTATCCTACCTCTTGGCCTTCCTATTTCTGTCCTGGGGTGCAGTGAATACATCATCTGCACCTTCAGAAAAGTTCTTGGGATCAAACTGAGATGAAGGTTATAAACTAATAGAGCCGAGTGTCTGAATTCTGTCCTAAGTGCTCTGCTGGAAGAGATGACTTTGCCGTTTCCTTGGCACGAGCAATTTTTCACTCCTAATGTTAGTATTTCTTCACTGTTGAAGATACCAAACCCGAGAATTCATTATGAACCCTTTGGTGGTCTGTAAATGGTCTGATGTTTTCTAGATCTGGCTCACATTTCTGTTGCTAGAATGAAACCAGATGTAGTTGTCTCTCCCCTGTACCTCGGCTTTCTTTGCCCAGTCTGGTTAGGAGGTATCTGTGAGACTGGAGAAGAATGTAAGGCTGCAGTGTCCACCTTGGACAGGCAGATTGGTGAGGCAGATCCTCTTATGGTCAACGCTAGCTTTATTTGTCCTCTGAAACCCAAAAGCCTCTGGGCCTTTGGCTTAGAGCAGCCTGTGGGCTGCCCCCAGTTTCTCCTTCTGTTGTTACTGCCATAACGTTGTCCCCTGCCCTAAACCACTTGCTTGAAACGCTGCATTTGTATTGTAGCATTCTATCAGTTCTGTATTATTTATAGTTCCCTCACAAACATTAAGGAAAACGTTGCTTTTGGTTCCATTGAAATTATGGCTGGGTCAACAAGAACTAAAATCTCTGCTTTATTTCTGAAGATAAAAATTGTGTTTGTCTTGTAGGTTTTTAATTATCTGTATCTGTTTCAGCTCAGGGCCTACCCTGCACCCTGTGATTAGCAAGGGGCCACCAGCTGTGGAGCCAGCTGATTCACAACAGGTGGCAGTAAGTAAAGATGCAATCATGGTAATTAGCAGGTGGGAGGGAGACGATCTACCTTATGTAGCTCTGAGAGCCCGTTCTAGAATAGTCCAAGTTTTCATTGCTGGTTGAGAAATGTGATTGGGTGACAAGATCTGTGTGAGGTGTGGGTGGAACTGGGAGGGAGGTGGAGCAGGGGAGGGGGAGAGAGCCAGGTGTTCCCAATCACCTACGAAAAGCTCAGAAGAGGGCTGAAGGTGCCTTATTTGTGCTGTAGGTGCATGGGTTGGAGGTGTTTGTTCCTGCTCCAACTGGAAAAGCTTTATTTATTGATTTATTTATTGTAAAGAAAACTAGTCTGTCCCGGTAAGAACCTCGCTAGCTGTGAGGTGGGCTTGAAGCATCTGCTCTGCAACAGATGAGTGCAAAAGGAGTGAGGAGGACGTCCTTCTGTGAAGCTTTTCCACACCTCTGGGGATGAGAAGGAGCAAAGCGGTGCTGCTGCATGTGGGAGCGACTGGTCTGCTAAAGGTGAGTGTCTTGCTGCTGTTACGGTGATGCTGATGTTTTGGTGCAAATAAGAACTGAGGCTGAACATCTGAGAAAGAGGAGGGTGCCCGCTTGTGGGGCAGAGCCTTCCCTGAGCGCAGCCTGTGACTTGTGCTGTGGGTGCTCTTCTCGTGTAGAGCTGAAAGCACGTGCTGGAGTGCTTATCTTAGGGCTTTTAAGCTATGTAGGTAAACCTAATCTTTGCTCTATTTTCATACTGATGACAGTGATGCTGTTGCAAAATTTAGTATGCCAGGTGAATATTCTCTGTTTCATTGATCTATCATCCAGTTCTATTGTAATTGACTGTCAAGTGACTCTGTTTTTTCACTCCAAACTCCTAATGGAACTATTCACATTTTTCCAACAACTGTTGTTCAACTCAGTGGGTGAACTTGGTTGGCAAAGCTCCCTTGGTTGTATTGGAGGCCAGATTCCACATATGCTGTTTCTCTGCTAATTAGTGGACTTATGATTTTTCCCCTTTCCAGTTCTTTTCAACAATTAAAGGAACTGCAGTGGGTGCATCTCATGCTGTCTACTGCTTAAGAGAGTGAGGAAAGGAATCAAACTCATTAAAACATATTTATCCTTTGTGATGTAAATTTGATGACTCAATTCAAGGTACAAAATGGCAAGTGAGGTGGCCCTACCAGCTTTGTTGAGATTGCAGTATGTGAAAATGAGTGCCTCAAAGACAGAGGGTTCCAGTAACTTCAGCTATGAGCAGGTTTATTGCAGCTCTTTGATTGGGGGCTGAAAGCTGTGCGTCCAGTGCTGGCTGTGGTAGTGATCCTCTTGTCTTCATCTGAAGTTAGCAAAGGAATTAGACTATTGGCTAAGATTCTTGTGGTCTTTGGAATGGCAGAGCATATTTTCCTTAAATCTCCCTTCTGGGGAAGTGTTTACATGAATGCTTTGTATTTTATTTTTTTAGGGTAATCTTAACTTTCAAGTTATAGAAAGGTTAATCTTTCTTCTGTTTCCTAGTGCACAGAATCCTTCCTTACTGAAAGCTGTAAAGAAAGTGTTATGACTCAAAACATGGCACAGCTCTGGTATCACTGGTGGGTGGGGGAGGAGAAAATTAGCTGTAGTCAAAGCAGCTGTTATTTGGGTAGAAATAACATGCTACATATTTCACCTGAAGAGTTCCTTCTAGCTTCTTCTCAACTGCTCAGTTCCTTCATCTACTTTAATTTGGTCAGTAAACTGATATGTGAAAATCATGTGCTAGTTCAGAATCATTTATCCCTTGAATAACATGCTTGAAAGTCCCTCAGGATGGCATTAACCTTTATGTTGATGCAAGTGAGGAGCTTTGTGTGATTTCTTAGGCTGTTGTGTGCTAGGTGTGAATCGAGTACAGTTGAACATAGTTCATCTTGTAGCAGAGTAATTAAAAAATGTTTTTGTAAGGGGAACATAGCAAAGATGCTTCCTCTGAAATAATGGTGCTATAATTGCAATATATTATTGTTTTTTTTTTATTTTGTGTCTATTTTTAAAGCTCATAGATTACGATGCTCAGACTGAAAGGTATTCCTGCTTCTTTCTCATCTCCCCAGTCAGCTGCTAACTTAAATGCAGTTCTAACTACCCGTCAGAACTTGCTTGACCAACCAGAAGATACTTTCTTGTCTTGTAATGTCTTGATTCACATCTTGCCAGGTAATCAAATGAAGGAAAGTCTGTTGTGCAGTGCAAGCTGTTGGTATCAGTAACAAAATAGTGAAGTTGGCTAATGCTGTGGAAAAAGTGATTGCTAATAGGAATTGGAGTAGTGTGCTGAAATCAAAAGGTCATCAACGTGTGTCTGCAACTGATCCTTCATGGCCTTGTTTTTAACACATGGGACTTTACTCATTCCTAGAACCTCCTGAATACTGTATTAAGGAAGGACTTTTTGCATGAAAGAAGACTTGTTGTAGAAATCATACAATCACCAAGGCTGGAAAAGATCATCCATTCCAGCCATCCATCTACCACCAGTGTTTCCCACTAAACCGCATCCCTCAGTACAACACGTAACTGGTTCTTCAGTACCTCCAAGGAAGTGTTGCATGGGGTAGAAGTAAACTCTTTGTTGGAGTTGCTCCCATGCCTGTGTTTGCACTGCTCATCTCCTGAGTGCTGGTGTGCCATAGGAACAGGGAGGACTGCTGCTCCTGCTTTGGTGTGGTATGTCAGAGATGTATGCTGTAGGATGTACTGCTTCTAGCAGAAGATATGGCAGTACCTAATTAGCCAGCAATTATCTAAAGTATAAATTAGCTCGAGCAATACATTCACTACTGCTACCTCTACATATGGTGTCAGAGATGGCAGTGAAAGGCTGCTCTGAACTGACTGGTCCCTTTTCAGAGAGCTGCTGTTAGGGGAGGTTCCGTTCTGGTTTCTGAGGCTGGGATTATGGCCCTGTGCTGTGCAATAGGTGAGCAACTGTAATTCCCTAGAAATCTGTTCCAGCCTTCTGTGAGCTGTGAGTTTTCTTTTCAGACTCTTCTGGGCTGCCAATGTCTGTGAAACTGAAGAACGTCTGTGGCTCTGGGAATATGTAGGTGTTGTCAGAGGAGTGTGTTCGTTGTGCCTCGTGAATTTCGTGACGGGGGGGAAGAAGCCCTCACTGTTCTGTGTCATTTCTGGTGCCAGAGGAGCTAATTAATGTGAGAGGGGAAACAGCCCAGACCAATAGAACTGGAATTGAATTCAAATGGAAATTTCACCTGGGGACTTTCTTCTACTTTCTCTTAAATTTTGGAGAGCATTGCAAGATGAAATTTCTTCTCTAATGTGCCTCAACTAGAGCAATGAACGCAGAGTTGTCTGAGTATGTGCTGACTGTGGAACTTCTGTGGCTTGTTTATCTGAATGGCTGCTACCTTTAAATGTGGTTTTTAACTACTTGATTATTCTTCTTGAAATCACATACTTTTAAAAATACAACTTTACAGGATTTTCATTTTATAGGAGTAACTGAAGTATTTTCTTTTGGGAAAGTTTGCTATTCCTGTGTCTTTAACAGTGGCTTCTCTTGATGCTCCTTGTTGAGATTCTTGTATGATTTCAGCCTTTCTCATTTTGAATTTGTCATGTTCCTTTGTGTAAAGTGCAAACAAGTGGTTTGTATTTTGAAAAGAAGAAAAAGTTCTACCCTCTTTAGTTACAATTTGGAGAGTCTATTTCAGATGTTCTATGAATGCTGAAGACTAAATTTAACAGTGCTAGTAAAACAGGCAGAGAAGCTCCCAGGCACGTAGGCAGTGTACCCCAGGTTATAAATATGTGCCCAAGACTCATTTCAGAAGAGAGAACAGTATGGACTCCTCTGCAGTTCCACAGGAAAATTATTCTGGCCAGTGGTAAAGGATCCAGCTGGCATTTTGATTGACTTCAGATGAAACTTGCATTCCAGGTTTTTATTGTAGCTTACACAAGCTGTCCAAGTACTCACAGCACATCCCCACAGAAAACAAAAGATGATGTATGTGCAGCTTGGTCTTGTTGCTACAGTGAATACGTGTGCAAGCTTAAAAAGGAGAAGAAACATTGAATGGTTGGGTTTTGAAAACATACAGTTTAATAGGAATAGCCTTAGTTGTGCAGGGTTTCTTTGCTTTGGTGGGTTTTTTTGGCTTTTTTTTTTTTGGTTGTGATGTTGTGTGGTGTTTATACATAGCAGTATGGTGCAAGGCAGCAGAGGGTTTTAAAGTCGTGATCTTGCCGCTCCTTTTGCTGTTGTTCTAATGCTTGGAGGCCTTTCCAAAGGATCAGTGGTGGTGTCTGTTAAGCTCTCTGCCCCAGTCCCACACTCTATCAGCAGGTGGCACCGGGCATCCTCAGTGCCCTTAAAGGGGAAAGGTTGGTGTCAGGTAGAGCTTGGGGCTTGGGGCATGGCTCCAAACATCTGCACAGAGGAAGCTCGCTTGTCTGCAGTATGGGGCGTGAGTTCTGTTCCTGAGCTGCTGCAACGAGGGTGGTTCTTCACCCAGTGCTGCTGTACAGCCGTAACAGGGCAGCAGAATGGTGTTAACTGCTCTTTTCTTGTTGGTGGGTGAGCACCCCGTGTCGGTTACATCTGGTGCTGTTAGGATTTCTTCTTTCTCCAAACATATACAAACACAAAGTTGAGTAGTTTCCTGAAATATCTTTGTTAGTCTTCAGAAGCACAGATGAGCTGATACTTTACAAGCTACAGTTCTCTTTGTTAGCCTTGATGTTCTCGGTACTGTTCAGAGTGCAAATTAATCGAGGGTCCTATGCATCAAGTACCACGTGATGGTGTAATTAAAACCGTCTGTAAATGCAGTGGGGCCAAACTGGAGTTGCATGGGCAGTTCTAATTCTGGCAGTTCTTAATTTTGGAGTGCTTGGATTAGCAATAAAATGCTGTTTTATTGTGGTTTTTCAATGTAATTAAAAATATATTGGGAGATGAGCAAGTGAAGTAGGAAACAACACAGAAGATAATTACAAGCAGATCTTCATTTCAAGCAGAGAAGTTAATCTTCCTTTGGGCTCTTGGGCCTGTTTTAAGAGGGTAATTAGCCGTAGACCCTGCGGCTTCTGACTCCCAGTCTCAGCTTAAACCTTTACATCCTAATACATGAGGATGTGCAGCTCCGAGGCTGGGAGAAGCTGTCAGGCACATGCATGCATTCTGCATGTTTGAACCTGGGGGCAGCAGCCTGAGTTCTGCTGGACCCTGCCTGCTCAGCAAGGACGTCCGTGCAACTGGTTTCAGTGAAGCAAAGAGCCTTGGAAGCAATTCTACTCCTGTGAGTGGATGAACTGCACCAGTCCTAGTTTTTCCTTTTGTTACACTGTGTTCTAAAGGTGAAAGTATACAGTCATAGCTGATTTTAGCCTGTCAGCTATAGAACCAATTAATTTGATATCTCCTTTACACTTTGTTTATGGGTCATTGTGTTTAGCCCTTCTGTTTCCTTTACTCTGGTTACACAGGCATTTCCAGGTGTGAGTGCTGTTTGAAACTCCTTTCATTAAATATCCGGTGCAAATGCTTATTTCTGTCATTTGAAAGCAGGTCCTGTCTTTCAGGAGCAGCCCCTTCATGTCTTGTTCCCTTCCGTTGACTTCTAAGGCCCAAATTCCCTTTCAGTGGTCTCCTTCAGAAGGCGTTGGAAGGGAGATGGTCCTTGGCCACTGTTCCTGCTACAGAAAGGAAGCTTACAGGGGTGAGTTCTCATCTCTGACAATGGTTTGCTGACCCATTTCTGATGATCAAATCCAGCCCTTTTAAAAATGGAATGGGTCTGACAGTGGGAGATTGGAGTATAGCTGTCCTGGGCAGAACTGTGTGATTAGTGGACCAGGTGGATACAGTCTGTGGTGCCAAGCCCTGCTGGATCACTTTGAAAATCTGTCAAACTTTTTTTTTTTTTTTTTAAGCACTTGCAATAAGAATTAATTTAATTTAAAAAAAATCACTGGCTAACTTCTGACATGTATTTCTTCTAGGCTACTGCAGAGGAAGGCCTCTGCCAAGTTAGAAAGATGAACAGTGAATCCAAGCCCTGAAAATTGATTGGGCAATTTAACAGGGTAGATAAATGCTGTACTGCTCTCTGCTTCTTGTGGAAGTTAACATTTTTCAGGTTTACAGAGTATTTAAACCTGGCAGATCCTTTTTGTAAAGCTGTTGACGTAAGCATGCAATGTAAGGCTTATATTAACATCAATAGGAAGAGGCTGCAATGGTTGTCACTGCTCCATTTTTTCACTGTTCCTTAGGGGGCTGAAAAGTCAAGCTTAAAAGTCTCCCAATGAGGCTATTCAACCAAGAACCAGGAAAGCTGATAGTTTTATGGAAACTTTATTCCTTCTGGCAAAATGTGTGTGTACTGAGTAATCTACAATTCAGCTCTATTTGGTTCTGTGTTTTTGGTTTTTTAGTAACATACTTGCAGAGAACGTACTGCTCATTTACACTTTCCATTTTCCTCTGCACTGGGGGTACTGCTGCTCTTGTTCCTGCAATTCTTCTGTGAAAACAGAAAGATATCAGAAGGCAATCAGCAGAAGTTCGTACAGCATCTTCCCCATTTTCTCCATGGGAAAACCCCTGCCCTTCTTAGAGATGGGAAATGTTTTCTTCTTCAGTCAGTTTTTTCCTAGGAAAGCTGTGCTGTACAGTTTGGCTTTTTTGCTGTAAGACTGCAGCAATGCCAACTGGTGAATGCAGTCTGAAGCTGAAGAAATACAAAGTGCTTGGTTTGTCCTGGGTCTGCATCCGTGCTCCGTAAATGGAGGAGGAAGGATTAAAACTTTACACGGTTTGGAAGTAGCTACATCTACTAAATACTGTATGACTGTCTTGGCCATCAATAATTAAAAAAAATCCTTTGAGCCTAAAATGACAAAAATCTCACTTGGACAGTTGTAGCTGCAGGCAGAACAGAAAGGATTTGAGCCAAGTGTGGGCTTGTGCTTTGTTGACTATAAAGGTTGAAGAACACCTGAGGTCTCCGCATTCATTAAAACAGAAAAGAGCAGAACAAAGCAGAACATTGCCGCAGAAGAGACAAAGTGTGGTTTTGCATTCGCTGCAATTGCTCTGATAGATGTGAGGTTGCTGAATTTCTGTTGCAGTGCAGATTACGCTACCCTGCAATGCTGGATTAATTTAGGAATGTATTGAACATAAGAAAAAATTATTTGTGTAATGAGATCGCTTAGGCTTGGCCCTCCTTTAATCACTGGATTTGATGTGCAGACAGGACGTGGACTTGTCGCCTGGGGGTATTGATCTGTGCAGGCACAGTGCAGCAGGAGGTGGGGAGGAGGAGAGCCGTGGTGTTCCTCCAGCGCCGCGCCATGGCTTTGACATTGGAGTGTTGGGCGTGGAGGTGCTGGGCTGTGCTCTCCTTGGTTTTCCCCAGCCTTGGCTGCAGGGTATAATTGCAGGAGCCATAATGTTTCAAACCTTTTGGACCTCAGCAGAGGTTTGAGCAGCCCCCTGTCCAAGTGCTTCAGACCAGTGTCACAGAGGTGTCAGACCTGGTGCACGGGTAGGATGCTGAAAGTTGAGTGATTTTTCTTTTTTATTTTTTTTTTCAGTGACAGCTTGAGAAACTGAATGGTGGGAAGCATTGGAATCCCAAACTGAATTAAGCAGAGGGCAGTGGGGAAGCTTTCTGGTCACGCTGAATGGAGGGTCTTAAACTTAGTAGGTTTTCCTCAGTGTTATTCCTTTTTAAATATTTTTAGTTCTATGCTAACATCAAAGTGAAAAGCTGTTTTGAGTGACAAATCGCGACTCCAATATCAGCAGTAGTAAATGACTCGCATCTGTTTTTCTGGGGCAAATGCGTCACAACTTTTCTCTAGATTTGATGATTTTTGCTATAAAGTGCATTTGTCTTCCATCTCTTCAAATTCAGTATAGATTTTCTTCAATCCTTGTGTTGTTTTCAGGAGGATGTATTCTTGAGATCTCACTTTAGGAAAAAAGAGCATAAGATGGTGTAAGCCAAGGAGGAAAGGAACAGTTTAAGCAGTCAGAAAAACACCTGTGTGAATACATGGCAGTGCATAAGGATCACTTCTCTGCTTTTCACCTGCTATTGTTGGGGCCCTCAAACATTACGAGGGTAGTGCAGTGCTCATAGAAATGGATAGATCTCTTTCCAGAGGGTTTTGGTGGCCTCTGTGTGTTCTCCTTTCTCATGTTGTGCACTGGGATCAGAAATGTGTGGCCGATTCCTGGTGCCCAGCACACCCAGGTTCAAAGGAAGGTGCTGAGGTGACCCATCAGAGCAGCTCTGCTGCTGTGCTCCCAGAGCAGCACTGTCTGTGTCAGTTTGGTAACAGCACTGCTGAAACCAGAATGAATCCCAGGAGAAGGAAGAAATGGCTCTACCTGGACAGAGACATTACTAGCTAAGGGCGAGTAGTGCTTTTCTGCTAAGAGCATGTACAGATGTTAGCCCTTATTGGCTCAAAGGTGGCATTTGACATAAAAACCCAGCTGCCTTCTGAAACTTGGTTAACAACAGGTATGAGTTTAACTTCCATCAGAGACGAGTTCTTGAGTTGGCCCTAAAAATCTTCAGGCTCCAAATTCAAACTGGAGCATGAAGAATCTCTCACTTCAAGTCGGCAGATGCGGTCTTCATCACGACAAGATTGTTCTTGCGCCAATACTGGCTGAGGTGAGAAGAGCATAAAAGCCTCCTCTCGTGAAATTTTCAGCCCAAGTTTGCGCTGCTACACAGTCTGGAGCAAAAATGTTTCTTTCATTTGAGTTCTTACCTGAACTTGAGTGACGCGGAGGTTTTTACTGACTACTAACCTCCAATGTGTGTGTGAGCAATTCTATTAAATTTCAACATCAATGAAATTACTCAGGTGAATAACTCTAAAAGATCAGTCCCTTTAAAGTGTGCGGATAAAAATTCTGGTCGTTTCTCGGAGCTCTGTTTGAATTCAATGGCGCTTCTGAGAGCAGAGGATCAAATCTTGGTTGGACATGATTGACATTCTGATACCGTGTCTTTTCTGCCCCCTTCCAGTTACTTCATACAAAGCCATAGAAATAATAGGAGTGGTACCAAAGTAGAGAGAGACCCGAGACCCAGCTTTTCCTTTCAGTTCAGCCTGGCAGTGGGTCCAAATCTTTCTCCTTTTTCTAGGACCCGCCCTAAGTGCTGTGAAGCCCTTTGGACCTGGGGGGTTTAAGGGAGGTTCAGACCAAACCTTCAGCAGCGAGATGTCTTTGTGGTAAGATTGGGATTTTGCCAGGGTGTCATCCTGTGTACCCTGAAGGCAGCTGCTGCCTGTGAAATGGACCCTTGAGGCATTTTGTCAGATTAAAAAGTATTGCTTTTGTAACTCGAATTGTCAAAACTGCCTTTTTAATATACCTTAGATTAAGGCCTTTACTGCTGCTGACATTCTGCTGGCTTTAAAGTCAATCTGTGGTACGTGAGCAGCTAATGCAAATAGCTAGTTTAATATGAAACGTTTTGCTTTGAGCAACGTGGCTAAGGATGCAAGTGGTGTATTTCCTGGAGTGTGTTGTAGCTGTGCTACGTATCTAGCTTACATTTTTGTGTAATTGTAGGTACCAATTATTCACATTTGGGCTTATGAAACCCTGAAAACTTATGTCTCATGAGTCAGCATGTAATTTTCTTCTGCACAAATTGCAGAATTACGCGTCGAAGCTAAGTACATCGAATAATGGTAATTTACAATTGAATTCCTATGGATTTACATATTACAACCACATTAATGCCAGAGGAATCCACAACATTGTCAAATAGGTTAATAATGGTTACTGTTAGTGCAGAGAATACTAGTGGAATTAATAATGATTAACCACTTATTTCAACGGCATAATTTTGCATACATTTGCCTTGAAATTATGAAAAATATAAAAATGTCATGGCAAGTGAAGGTTGAAGAAAGGGAATGGAATGCCCCTGTTATGAAGGGTTACCCATCTCACAGCTCTGGGTTTTGCTGGGGAGCAAAGGCTTCCAGTGGTGGTTCCACCGCCTAGACAGGAATGGTCATCATTCCCACTGTGAACTGGGATGAGGCCATGAGCCTGTTTGAGCAGGAGTGAGTGGAGCCCCAGCTCCACTGTTCTCCACAGAGCAGGATGCCCCAGTGAGAGTGCGCGGGTGGGCTCTGTGCTGCAGGTCCCTCTGCTGTGCTGACCCCAACTGAGGGGCTGGCCAGGAGAGCGGCAGTGTGAGCAAGAAGCAGGGCTCCAGCACTGGGAAAACAGCACCAGTGTGCTGATCTGCGGGTTGTTTCGGGCTCCTGTGCACCTGTGGTAGTTTGGCATGCAGTGCCTCATGCCTGAGCATTCACACGTATGGCAGTGTATTGACATAAAGCCTTCCTTTTGTTGAAAGTGTTTTATGAATTGGGGTGGGATGCTGCATTTAGATCTTCACAGAGAAGGGAATACCAATAACCGTTCTGGAGTGTGTGGAGGAGGGAAATAAATGGCACTGCAAATGGATGAAGCTCGTTATTTGTGCAGTCATTAATATTTAACTTCCCTTTTTCACAGGCTATTACCACTTGAATTTGTAGTATGCCAAAGTTTTCCTGCTTCAGAGGAGACACATTTGAACCTGAAAGATGCTTAGATTTTATTTTCTGCATCACTGTAATGCATGCAGTGTATTTGAGACACGTTAACAACTGAAAAGCACCCATCCCTGGGCCGTGGTACCTGGGCTTTGCAGCTGGCTTTGTGTTTCACTATGCTGGGGTTGGCTGGGGGAGCGTTTATCATAGCTTCTTTT
>NW_024884855.1:11744681-11985214 GCF_019232065.1 Centrocercus urophasianus | reverse complement strand
AAAAAAAAAAAAAAAAAAAAAAAAAAGCTTTGGGTTTTGTGTTCTGCTCCTGCTCACCATGAGTTGCACTGCAGGAGCATGCATTAATGTTCTGAGCATGGAATGAATTGACTTTGCTGATTGATTGAGCCTGTTCAGAGCGGATGGCCATGTCCAGAGACAGTGAGACCTCAAGGATGAAATGAAAGATATATTTTTCTTCCTGCTCTGCTCAAAGCAAATGATTGCTGTTTAAAAGACAGTGACATACAAGAATAACAACAGCAAAGTTTAATCTAAAGTGGAACTATGAATTTGTGAAATACAAAAAAGCTAATTTGTGGCACCACCTGGTCCCTGAATAAGCAAATGACTGAAAAGCAGTTCCAGAAACCAGCCGGGTTTGCTTCCTTCACCAGGGGAACAGAAGCATGCTTTAGGTTTGGTTTAGGACAACCTTTTGATGAGCAGCACTGGTGTAAGGAAAAATATCTTCTAGTCAATTTGCACATTTTATGGGGATCCGTCTGGAAGGTGGCTGTTACAGAAAGATAAGGATTCTAATTTTGTAATTGAGTGCACTCTGAAAAGACAATTAGGAACTAATGTGATAAGTAATTGTAAATTATAACGGCAGAAGAAACCCGATTCACAGTCCTCTGTGAAAACTGTATTTGTGTATTCAAATGATGCATCTGTACTTTTATTTTCCCACATGTACATTTTACTCATAAAGCAGGAAAAAGGGTTTTGTATGGTTTTGATTTAAAAAAAAAAAAAAAAAAAAAAAAAAAAATTGCTGAAATGCATCTCGGTCTCAATCTGAGTGCAGCATTGGAACATGACGTGGCATAATAACTTGGTGGTTTGGCCACGTAAAAAAATAATGTGAGTATGGTGTCTGGAGCCTCTACCCGTGTGGGTTTAACAGGATTTAAGTCTCTTTGTCAGGGATAAATGCTCCACTTGGCAGAGAACAGGTGGGAGCGTTGTGCCTTTGTTATGGCAGGAGGCCGGCTGCGGGGCTGTGCGAATCCTATGGCACAGGTTACAGCCATGGGCTCTGCGTGTGCAGATGAAGACTCAAGCCAAGGAGCCGTGCTGCTTTCTGCTGCTGGCAGAGCTGTGCGCTGCCCCTCAGTGATGTGTGCCTTGCAGTCGACTTTCCACACAGTATTGCTTTAATTTCTGATCACTGAAGTAGGAATAAAACTTATATGCAGAAGAGAAAACCCTGTGAACGTAGGCAATTGTGTTCTCTGTGTCCAGTGGCAGCGTGCTGCCCTGCTCTGCAGAATGTATTTGTAAGTAGGACTTGCTGGGATGTCCGCTTACAAACTGTCACAGCAATTAATGGTCATATAAGCAAAGCAGTGTGTGATTTCATAATGATGGGTAGAAGAGATCTTTGCCTACTGAAAAGGACCAAAGGGTAAAACTGCTCTGCCATGGTCACCTGCTGACAGCCAAGTCACAGTGAGATCATTTATTTCAGAAAGCAAACCCATTCCTGGGTAAGGAAGAGGGAAGCTGCGATTAGTTTATCACTGCAGACATAGCCCAGTGCTTAAATCAGTCAAACCTCTCCTTTTACTTCTCTCAATTCCCCCATCTGTGGACTCAGAACTCCTGCAATGCCAATTTAGCGGGTGCTAAACCTACAGTAGTTTTGTGTATCAGCATTTTTTTTTACTTGATGATAAAACTTCAACACTAGTGGAAGCTGCTGGTAACCAGCACGTTTGTGGGGCTGGAGTGCTGCCACGAAAGCCAGCATTGCAGGACGCAGCTTTAAGCTGGGAATGCCCAAGTTGTGATATCCTACCTCCAAGCAGCCAGGGTGGGAGATCTGAGCAGGATTTCAGATGTTATCCTTCCCTTGAGTTTTGTTGATAAATGGAGAAGGACTGTGCTGTGATTTAGTTGAGAATACACTGCCATGGTGCAATTTGTCATACACGGATAAAGTTTGGCAGTATTGAATTTAGTTTCTGTTAGAGGCTCGCTAAAGCAGTGTTTACCAACAGTAACTGTCCCCATACACAGCAGTTTCCTCCAAGCTTGTATTGCTATATTAATGCCTACTGATGCTCCCTTGGTAAATGCCCACTGCAAGGAAAATAAAGCAAGGCAAAATGGGAGCAGGAAAATATCTGACGCATGGAGTTTGAAGATGATTTTGGGGCTGATGAGAAGAAGCCAGTACTTGTGGAGGCCTCTGAGGCCCTTGTGCTGGGGGTGTTACTTGTGTTCTTACAGTTTTCTTGATCTGACCTCAAGATAATTTAACAATAACTAAATTACACCGTGTAGCCTGACAGTTTTGTTCCTGTAGCTGTTGTAGACAGATGAAAAGCCAGTAGGAATATTTATGTGGACTTTGCAACCTGCCCTGTGCTTCTGGAAGGGAATGAGCTGTGTGGTTAGTGAGTTAAGTGTAACCAAGGTGACTAAAATGCCACTATCATCTTCCAGAGAGCGTGGCACTGAGCAGAAGAAATGCTGTATTGCTTTGGAAGTCAGATTTTATCTTGAGATTACTGCAGTTCAAATCTGTTTCCCTCATTTCTCAAAGAACGCACAGATTTCTTCTATTATGTGTCACTGATTTCATAAAGAGTGAATCCTGACCTCGTGCAAGATGAAGTCAGACCAGGCAATAAGTGGAGATGCCTGATATCTGTGTGTGTATCTGCGTGCCTCATTCAGTATCGTTCCTTTCCATTATTGCAGTACATTGTCCCAGTGTGCTGAGCTGCATCAAAAATAGAATTTAAAGTACTTGGAGTTAGCATCATTGCTTTCCTCGGAGCAACAAACTAGATGTCTTCTGGTTTGGTGTGTGGTGTCTATAGAATTAATTGAAGTGACAATCATATTTTCTCTGCTGGCAACAGATTTCAGACTTGTGAATGTTCAGCATCATCTGCAACTTGTCTGGGAACAGGGGGAGGGCTGTTCTGCATGTCTAACACACTCCTGTTGGAGGTCTGCTCCAGTCAGTGACACAGCTTATGGTGCCACGTCAGCTCACCACCTATTTTCAAGCAACAGTATGGCTATTGGTTTTGATAAACAAAAGCAAGCGTCTGACTGTGTGAAAGTAATCAAACAGTCTGAAATAATGCAGAGATTTTTAAAACAACCAGTAAGATCACAGTCTGGTACTGTGATGAGAAAGGCAACCACAGCAGCAGTGTTATTGTGTACTGCTAATAGCATTGCGTTTTAGTTGGCTGTATTGCAGGAAGAGGGTGAAAGGAAATTCCTTTTTTTTTTTTTCTTTTTTTCTTTTTTTAATTTTGGTTAGTCGTAGAGTTAGAAAGCAAGAGATGATCCTGAAATGAACAGTGTTAGTAGTTCCTTCAGAATTTGTTCTATGTGAATACTTCTGAAATGGTATCTTGAAGGAAAATCTGTACCTGTAGGAGTAGGAAAAAACATTTCTATCTTCATCAGGGAGCATGCTAGCATCATAAGTACAGCAGGAACAATATGAAGATGATGCCTGCTGTATGGAACTGTGCTGTTGAAAGCTTTTATAGAACCTTGGGGTGGGTTTTGAAAAATTGTCATTGTATGCAGAGAGGATTCTAAAACAAAACAACAACAACAACAACAAACAACAGTGATGGGCTGAAGGTGGATCTGCCTGTTGCTGTATTTCAGCACTTGAATTTTGGTGTGGGCCAGCAGCTCGAGATTCAAGTACCTGAATTCCTGGAACTTTCTGTACTTCAGTAAAAATCCACTTTGTCAGCATTTGGAATACAGCTTTGCAATGGCAGCGATCTGGTTGCAGTTGTTCTGAAGGCTCCTGAGTGTGACAGTGTGTATGGGAGCACAGCAGCACCGAGGCTTTAAATCTTCCCCTTAAAAACTGGGAACAGATGAGTGCGTTTGAAACCATTGTTCCCAAGTTACTGTGATTAAACCTATATGAGTCTTTTGGTGTCAGTTACTGACTAGGAAGACTCTCCTGTAGACAGAAGTGGTAGCAGTGGTGTAGTTCTGAGCGGTGCCGTAACTTTATGTGCTAATGTTAATCAGAGGATTGCTGTATAGCAGTCTCAACTGTAGATGCAATTTAAACAAAATTAAAAAAAAAATTAAAAATCAGCATGTAGATCCTGAATGTCATTCAGGTCTGCGTGTTGTGGAAGTCGCTGGGCATACCTGAAAGCTGTGTCCATTGCCTACCGCTTTCCTCCAACATAGCACTACTTTATGAGCCTTGTCAAGGAGCACTCTGCTATAAAAACTTCTCTTGACTGTTGAGTGATCTTAATTACAGTCAATTAAAACATCTCTTGCTTAAAAAGAGAAAAACAATCAGCATTTATTTCACTGAGAAGAATTGCAAATGTCATCTGAAAATGATGCTGAATCAGATTGCTCTGGGATTCCTTTATTGAGAGGAGCTCTCTGGGTCACAGAGGTTGTTTATTGGACAACAACAGCTTTTCCTCAAGCAGGTAAAAACCTTCTGGTGATCTTGCACCACTGAAATTCCTGTCATGTTCAGGACCTCTTGCAGGAAGGTCCATACCAAATTAACCGTTATAATCTAAAAGCTTTTAGGTTTGGCTACACTAAACCTAAAACTAATTCCCATTATGCTGGGAATAGTGATTCTTGTGTATGTATACACATGTTATATATACATGTGTATGTGTTAACACTGTGTTAGCATATATTCACAAGCAATGTGTAAATTGTCTGGTGAAAGTACATGCGTGAATATATACACACAAAAAAATGAGGTTGGAGGTTGTCTGATTCTGATATTCTTTTGTAAAATTCCTAAGCCTATTGAACTGCCTATTTGCTATGAAAGTTTTATTCTTTTCTACGAAGCTAATTGCTGGAGATTTATCACTGAGGATACAAAGCAGCACACGTTCAGCCTTCCTAAACTCTGTGATGCTTTGATGTGCTGTTTGTTTGGAGTTTGTGCTCGCTGGGGGGATGTGATGCTGTGGATAACAGAGATGAATTCCCTGCTGTGGAGTGGCTACCAGCTGCTTCTCTTACAACTTTAAAACACAATGATTCACTGTCGAGCCAACAAAAGCTGTCAATATGCTCATTACCCAAACCAAGAGATACCTGACATGGAAGGTGGTGGAAACTGGCTATATAAGCACTAGGATCATTTTTAGCTTTCCCTCATTTCCCCTCACAAGAAGCAGAACCCAAACCATTTTTTTTTTTCCATGGGAACATAAAAACTTTCTTTAAATTCTAATAGATGTAATTAACATGACAGTGTCTCAGGATGGTTAACGAGTACTATCAATCTCCCATCCCGGAAATTAGCTCTCTGCTATGCTGCAGACAGGCTGCTTTTCCTGGCTCTTCATACATTTTCAGTGTTGGTGCATAACTGAAACAAAAAACCCTTTTCCACAAGGTGGGGGGCATCTCTGTGTTCAGCAAAGTGAGGCTCTGCTGTCGGCTGCCAGCTGCCATCAGATGAGAGCAGCAGGCTGCTGCTGGTGAGCAGCCGTTAGGACTGTTGTGCTGGGTTGAGTATGTGGTGTTTTCTTCTGGTTAAAGATATTAACTTGTGTATCTGTCATGATCCTGCTACAAGAGTAGAAAGTATGCGTGAGCAGGAAAACCAACTAGCAAACTGCTAATGGAAATTAATAGCAGATGTGGGGGATGAAACTTCAGAAGTTCATCTTTCATTTCTCGTTTTTCTCCTTGTGCTTTAACCTTTAAATTGTCCTTGGAAAAGCTTTCCTAATCTCTGAAACAGTTCTTTAAAGAAAAGCTTATTGATCTGTTGAAGTGGATACATTTTTTTTTTCCATGTGGACGAACTTGGAAAATAAGTATTCCACGTTACAACTCTGTAGTGGCTCATTCTGTAGTTAGGTATTATGCCTTGATATAAATGCAGCCTTGTAGTGCTGTGTAGTGCTTTGTTATACCTGAAAACATTTTAATTCAGAAATGATTCATTATCATTGATGTATTTAAATACCAGTGGCTGGTACTCAGTACCTGCAACTGTAATGTTAGTTCTTCTGTCCTATTTTACCATAGGAAGGGCTGAATGTAATGGGTATGAAGGGTCTGGAAATAATAAACTTGTAGAAATGCTAATTACAGTGTGCTTTATACAGACATCATGGTAACTCTTTTCTTTCTCAACTTTAAAAGGGGATTTTGCAGCCACCAGCTTCTAGTTGCTGGTTGGGCTGAGAGCTTGGAAGGGTCGATGGCTGCTTCTGTGTCGGCACTTAGGAGAAGGAGTGGGGACTCAGGAAATCCAGCGTGTGGCCCAAGAGAGGACTTCAGCAATAACTCTGTTCAAAGACTGGCTGAACAGATTTATGTGTGGTGTTATAATTCCCACGGGAGTTACGTCTATTCTTAGAAAGTGCAGAATTTTAGCTATGTATGATGTGCAGACTTGGATGCCTCCTGTTCGTGGCTCTGTGTTAGAAGCACTGCTTTTGATATATTGAACCAAAGTCAGAGCATGGTGGGCCCTGCCTGTCTCAAGGGTTCACTTACTTGAGAGCTGATTCCAGACTGCTTTTGGAATAACTTTCTTTGCTTAATAATTACACTGCTTATGGCTTAGTTAATGGAAAGGCTTAGGTGAAAGAGAGGGGTTGGATTCATTTTATTTAACGTGATACAGAACTTTTCTTTCATTACTGGTCACGTACTATGTTGACTTTCTCGATGCTTTCAGAACCTGTGGTGGCCTTGCATGTTTTCCCTTGCTTCATGTTACATTTGTGTAAAATAATGAGGGGAAAAAAAAAAAATTAAGTTGCTTTAAAGAAGTAAAAAAAACCAATCAGGCAAGAAAAAAGAAGCAAGTTTCCACTAAAATATGAGGGTCAGTGCTGTAAAAATGGTCTGATTCTCAAAAGACAAATAACACCTGCAGTGATCACTTTTTTCTTCTAGACAGTATCATGAAATAATCTATCCATAGTGATTGATCCAGGTAAGAGTTAACTGGCAGACGAATGCTGGTAGCAAAGCAGAGGCTGTGTGTGTTGGCAGGCCGGGTGTTACAGGAAAGCCCTCTGGTCATTTACTTTTAAGACTGCGACTCTAAAGTTTCATGGCAGAATATTTTCAGTGCTGTGTGAATTTCTGTTCTCTGTGATTCTCATGACCACCGAGAGCCTGTGTAATTTGGCTCAGGTTGTTTGGCACGTTTGTCCTTTTTCCACAATGAGCAGCAAGGAGCGTCACCAGGGGTCAGATGGAGACGGGGGCACAGCAGCACTGTGCTTCAGTGCTGCCTTGTTTTTGTGCAGCAGAGCAGGGGCTTCTCCAAGGGATCCCTTGGGTAGGAAAGAGATCAAACTGTAGCACTACAAGTATGGCTGGGTAATGGAACGCTCAGCTGGATGTGACACTGCTGTGGCAGGTTTTCCCAGCAACTGAGCATATTTGTTGTGTTGAGTTCCAGACCTGACACAAAACCAGAGGGGAAGAGGAGCAGTGAGTGAAATGGTCCGGGTGACAACTGGTTATTCCTGGCTGACACAGCTTTATGTTAATGCATTGTAGTTTAATAGGGGTGTAAATGTTGGCCCATTCTTTCTTGGTGTTATGTTTTAGCACTCCAAATGAAAATCGTGGGGTATTAAAATCGTAGGCTCTTGACGGGCTGTGCAGGATTTGTTCAGGGTTCCACAAGCATCAGCTTGGTGCATGCATCTAATTATTATCATCATAAGCAAGAGTGTATGGAATGTTCCAGCACATGAATCTCTAATATGGGGTAATTCCTTGTAAAAACAAGGCAGCCCCTATGGGTGAGCATATGAAACATAGATAAATGCTGAACTAGAGATGTATGAGTTATGCTAAAGGTTCTTTGCTCTTAATATTTACTGCCCACGAGGAGATGGAATTAGTTTGAGTTACAAACCTCTTGACATTCTAGGTGCTAAATACAACCGTGTCATTACAAACCTGAATCACAAGAGGGATTGCTATAAAAGAGATACAGTTCTAATCACAAAGAGATTGTTGGATTGCTATCCTGGCTAATGTCATCTAGATAATGGAGCAGAATGTTACTTTGACAGTGCTCTCTGTAATAAATTATTTCTATTGTTCAAAATAATTGATGTATATTGAATAATTTCATCTAGTGCATATTGCAGCTGGAGAAAGATGGCTGCTTATTGTAGCCTGATTGACTTGAAGTATTCATACTAAATGAGATATGCCATAGCTAAAATATGTAAGAACAGGTATTTAAGTGTTTGTGAATGATTTTATTCATTAGCAATGAGTTACTTAAGGCAAATGTAGTGGATGTGCACGTAGCTCCCTGGCCCTTTTGAACCTGATTAAAATTGCCATGCATTTCCTTACAGCAACAAGTAAAACCTCCTGTTCTGATGCACACACAAATAGAAGAGTCCAGACCCAGGCTGCTTTACTGCTGCCCCAGAATTTGTAATGCAGTTGGTGGACTATATTCAATATTATTTGGGAAAACTTATTTGCCCCCAGATTGGAAAAGGTATTTTGGGATGTAGATGTTAGGAGTGCCTGACAGCACACCCAGCTACTGCTTCTATAAGCATTCGAATCAGCAAGATTTATTTTGGAGAGGTAACTTATTGGATAAACCCAGCCTATTAAATGTACGTTACTCATGATGGCATTCTGGAGATGGGAATAAAACCTGGATTGTTTTGTACAAAGTAAGGTAGGTGCCCATTTCTTGGAGTAAAATCTGTTGGGCCACTCACGACTTGTTGCCCATTAGTTAAAATGTATTGAGTGAAAGGTTGATCTGTATGGAGGGTTTGCAAGAGAAGTAGACGAAAGCATATGTTTTACCTGGAGTAATGAAAAGCATTGGGGAAATGACTTGTAGTGAATAATCTATTCATGAAACTTCCTTTTTGTTCATACATTTGTTGCAAGCAGACTGCAGTAGTACAGAATGCATTTGTAATTATTCTTGTAACTTCTGTGAATAATTTTCTGTAAGGAGCTCACTGCTAAGTTGAATGCATGCGTTTTTATAATTTGAGCAGTTTTGATGGACTCACCTGTGTCACCAGAGATCCTGCTGCTGATTAGAGAAATGAAACTCGTGGTGCAGGGCTCTTTATTCAAACCCCAGCTAATTCCCTGTGGCACTTTGCCAACGTACTGTATATAGATGGTACTTTTATCTGGGGGCCAGGCAGGGATCGGCAGAGCAGAAGTAATTAAACTTGATGCATGGAAGGTGGAACTTCTGGCAGGAATCCTCAGTAAATAAAGGAGAAAGTAAATGAGCAGCACCTGGTGTGACTGCACAGCCTCAATGCTGCTGCCTGCTGGGAGTGCAGAAGCACCGTGCAGCAAGATCTCAGCCTGGGTGAGAAGGAGAAGGCTGCTGGAGGGGCAGTGCTCCATTTCTTAAATAGCGTCCTGTGAACCACAACCATCTGCAAACACAGCTCTTAGCAGTACGTTCATCTGGGCTTTGGATGGTGTAAAGTAAGGGAAGGGGTCAGCAAGCTGCAGGGTGGGCCCAGCAATCTGAAATGAAAGGCACTGTGACCTCTGGTGCTGTCCTGGGAGAAAGAGGCAGCTCTGAGCTCCTGCTGGGTGCTGAGGCTGCAGGGCCTGGGAGTGCTGCCTGCTCACAACACGGTGCTGCAGACACAACAGCTGGCAGCAGTTGTGCTGTGTTGAGGAACTGTGTTTCCTGATGTCTGTTTGATTTCTGCTTCCTCTAGCAGAATGAAAATGTCATCTGGCACGTCTTTGTGGGAGAGTTGTTGCCTGTTGCCCCAATTGGTGATAGGGGGAAAGGATAGCAAAGCAGTCCTTAACCTTTGTGGATCTGAGAGCTCATTACTCCAGCCCCATGTGTACAACAGCCAATGGAGCACAGTCTGCCACTCACTTCAGCATGAGCTTAAGTGGTTTGCAAGATCGATGTCTTAGAGGCCAAATTTTGCATTTAAAAGAAAATATCAGAAAATGTCAAAATGCTCTTTCAGTTGGCTTGGCTTTCTGTTCCCCTGTAATAATGTGTGTACAGTTCTTCTATATGGAACACTGCCATGTAAGATTGCTTACAGCTCTTTCTGTATTTAATTTAATAATAGCCCTGTCAATATTGCTGGAGAGACATACATTTTGCTTTTCTGGAGACATTTAGAGAATACTCAGCAGTAAGCAATGTTTCCATAATCAACATTTGTCCAAAAATGCTCTGTCTGTAGTGCATAGAATTATGTCTCTAAAAATACATTTACTGCTATAACTATCCTTTCCATAGTTCATTTGTTAAGCTTAGTAATAACACGTAGCTGCTTACACAAAGTTAATAACAATTCTTTTACACTCTCCCTTCTTAAGATCTCTCCTTCTCCCCCTTAAATACCTGTTTTTGAGGGCTATGTCAGAATGAGTCTCAGTGACACGTTGGTAGTGGTTTTGTTTTCCAAAAGTCTCTAGCTCTAACTATTACCAAGGAAGATGAGACGGCATAAAACAAAAGCCTTCCCTGAAAGACTGTAGGGATTACTCCTTCCTTTGAAATTCAAACCTCTAGAAAGCATTAATGCTATATGAACAACTTGTCTGTATTCCAAGACAGAAATTAATTTCTAAGAGAAATGTCACCTTTGAGACAGACAGGACAGCTGTGGAAGTTCTCAGCAATATTTGATACTTCATTTTAGCAATGAATATAAATCTATGGAATAGATCTCAACTACCATAAAGGAAAACGACAGGCATTTTCTTGTGCTTGTAGAGCACCTGTGGGCCTTGCTGGGTGGATAACTCAGAAGTTTCAGAAGTCATGTGGTAGAAATCTTTCCCCTGCAATGAAGGACAAATGAATGGTACGAGGGACAGAGGAAGCTTTTGTATTCCTTAAAGCTCATCTGACAGTCAGAATCCTTCCCATCAGTGGAGCTAAAGCAATTTTTTCCCCAGTATTGCCTATCTTTGTGGAAATACAAAAACCAAACTGCCTTGGCTACAGTGGACTAAGGGGTTATTTTTGATGCAGTTGAGAGCTTATGTGGGGCTGCTTTCCCTGGGTGTGTGAGATTTGGCTGGCTGGAGAGAGACTAAGTTGTGTGTGTGTTTATTTCTTTGGTACTATTTCCTACCAAAGATGTCAGCAGCAAAAGTATTATTTAAATACAAGCTTAAAAATATTATTTAAATATAAGAGCTCTTAGTGAGAAGGCAGGGTTATGTATGTCCACGTGCTGCATGTTGAGAAGGCAGATCGGTGCTGTGGGGTGGTGCTGCAGGCATCCCACAGCAATCACTGATGTTCTTTGTGCTTGTTTCCCCAGAAGGATGGATCTGCCTCACAAAGCTGTGTGATGCCTCTGTTGCAGCCCAGGCCCACCAAGCTGTCCTTTCTGTGGTGCAGCTGCTGAAACCTTTTGCAGAATGCAAAATGTCTCAGACTGACTCTTGCTTGGTGCTTATAAGGATTTCTGCATTAGAGATTGTCGTAGGCTTTTTCCTCTTCCCCTGCTCCTTCTTCCTGTTTGAATCATGTTTGTTATTCATTTGATTGCAGTTGCAATGAGTGGTCCTTCAGATTTTCCAAAATGAGATACATGGAAGAGGCAAGTTCTTAGCTCCTGGTGCTTTCAGAGGAGAGTATATGACAGTGTCAACAAGTATGCAGGTGCTTCTGAGGCAGCTCGTGGAGATGGAAGTGCTTTACCAAGAGCACAAGTAGCACCGGCCCAGGGGAGTGATGAAGGTTCCATAAGACTATAAAGCATGAGTCCCATTCAGTTTTTCTTGTTTTTGTTGGAGTTCCATTTTTGAGAATGACAGAAATTGCTTGACACAGACTTGGTTTAGTTTTGAGGATTTCTGTATGATCACTTTTGTTTAACAAATATCAGAGATGCTACTTGAAATGGTAATTATGCTGTGAATTTCAAAGGGGTTGGGGACTGCCTGGAAGTCAAATGGAGCTGGGAGCTCAAACCCTCTGGCAAAATCTCAGTTATCTTGTCCATCATTAAAATTGACCTGCAAATAGCTTAAGGGCAAATGGAAGGCAAATTAAGCCTTTCTCTTACATACTGAAATACAAATGCATACTTCAAGAAGCTGACACCAGGGCTGAAAGGAGATGTTGGGTATCACAGGATAGAGGAGCTTTGGGGAGAAAAAGAAGAGATGGGGGTATGCCATTACCAAACCACATGGAATACTTCCCACTTCAGCTGAGAAGGAGAAAAACGTGGCTGGTGAGGCCAAAAAGGAGTCTCACTGAGGAGCAGTTAAGAGGACTTTGTGCCCCGCGGGAGGGAGGGCCCTGTGGGAGCTGTCAGAGATGTGCAGATGCTTCCCCTGCTCTCAGAAAATGAAAGCCTTGGTTTTCCCCAGGAAATAGTAATCTCAGGGTGAGAGAGACATATGTGAACACTGTGTGTTTTAATATCCTCTTTCTGTTGTGCCCTGTTCCTACTGGGAGGATAAACTATTTTGAGCATAAGCAGATTTTCTGTTTACGGTGCATAGCAGGAAGAGCAGTGTGTACCAAGCGTGGGCAGGCCAGGAACATGCAGGGAGCCATAGAATGTGGTCTGGGAGAGGTGAAAGGACCAAAGTTTGGCACAGCAGGGAAGGGAGGAGAGCTGAGCATAGAGCTGAGCACTTCTCTCTCCCAGGAGACAGCAGGTTGGAAGCCAGGGCTGCTGGCGAGTCTGCTTCAGTGGGGCTCACAGGTGGAAGCGCTGCTCCCCTCCAGCCCTGGCAGCAACACGGCTTTCCACTCCTCGGTTCTAAAACTGGGCTGTTGAAAATTACCCTTTTTAAGTAGAGGAATGTGTTTCAAAGATAATAGAGCTGTTTATTTTATTTTAATAGCTCACAGTGATGCTTTACTAATTAGCTTGGGAGATGATTAACACAAGCCATTGTTACTGCTTTTTTTTTTTTTTTTTTTTTTTTTTTTTTTTTTTTGGAAAGAGATGCTAATACAAAGGGGAAGGAAAGTATTGTATCTTTATTTTTTATGCTGACATCAATAACAGAGCTGTGATCTATGTATGGACTATAATACTTCAGATGATATCTGTATTAAACCAGCTACTGTGCGGTTGTTTTGTGCCATTTGATTTTAGGACAAAAATATTTATTCTAGTAGAAGAAACACAAACGGTGTGTCTTTAAAGGGCAGCTACTTGTTTATGTGCTATGATCCAATTTCTTAAGGAACTGTGAAGTCTAACTGTTAGTACAGTATGCTGAGACTTTCCAGTGCAACCAGAAACGTTCTCACAAACCACCCCCAAACACTTCCCTGAACTCACCTTTCCTCCCTTCCACATCAGGAAAGAGCTGTGAGGCAACCCTCATAGGGTTGTGAGGTGGGGACTTGTTTGCCTCGTGTTGTGTGACACACGTGCAGCTTGAAACTCAGGAGTCTTCTGGTTCGTCCTGCACATCTAGACTTGCACAGCACGAATGTCCGCTATGATGGGTACAGAAAAAGCATTCAGACCATCGGGGATGTCTTCTGCTGACCATGTGCTGTAAGGAAGGTGGGAACACAAGGAAACAGCAGTTGCTGTGAGTCGCTACAAAGGCATTTCAGAAGCAAAATGGCTGAAATGTTTGTGATTTCTCCCTCTTTAAGCAGAATTCTCTATTTGAATCTCAGACTTAGGAAGAAATGAGAACAGGCCAGTGGTGGTAACACTTGTGTTCAAATAAGATTTGAACTGTTGTGGAAATTAAGGAAATAAAGTGTAGGGTGACTGCCATGCTGTGACACTCTTTAAAATGTGCCCCTCTGTGATGGGAGGTTAGCAAATCCAAATAAACCCATTAGATCTGTTTTATTCCCAGTTGGGGTGGTCTGAGAACTGATTCAGTGTGGGCTTACAGCACTGCAGTGTGTGCTTAATGCAATGGCATTTGAATTCATTGATCATAAATATATAGCATGTTAATGATTAGGTTGGGGAAATTGAAGGGAGCTGAGGGGGGTGTGGTGTCTTGAACTGATGCTGTAGCCCACAGGCCATAATAAAATAAGGAGTATGGCCCTCATCCAGATGATACCTGTGACTTCTGTGAAGTCAGTCAAACACTACGCCACTGTCATATTTCTCATACCAAACAGTTGTGAGAAACTGTGCACTGCTTTTCCTTGAGGTATCTGTAATTTGTGTGGCTGAGACATACTTTGTATACACAGTCAGCATCGTAATCAACTTTCATTAAGACTAATGCCAATTTCTGATTTACTACAAAGAGTATTTCGATTAAATTTAGCATTTTGAATAGGACATGATAATTATCTGGTGTTGACACTCCATTTTGTAGGCCTGAAGTTTACAAACAAATCCTGTATCTTTGTTAGGAGCATTAGCAATTGAAATACTCTCCTAAATCATTCTCTCTGCAAATGGTAAATCTCTGCAATCAATCTTCCTTTTCTTTAAAAATAAATTTAGGAGGAATTTGCATAATTGGCCATGCTTGATAAAAGTGATGTATAATGTTGTCTTTTAAATGCACTGCTACCTGGAATCATGATGAAGTGTCATGTAGGAGGTAAATATAAAACAAGCAGTTAGTAAGGGATGCAGCTGATCTCATGAGGTGAGAAATGGCAGCTGGTAGAGTCGCAACTTGAAGAGGCTTTACAGCATGCTGTAGGGCTTTCACCAGGAAGGATAAGAGAAGAACGGACAGAACTCAATTGCATCAAAGAGCTTTCATTTGCACTGAGCTTGGGAGTGAGATTTACCCTGGGAAGTGCTTTTAAAACATGGTGAGGGTGATGCAATGTATGTCTGCACTTCTCTTTGAAAATATGTGAAGCTCATTGTATGGAGTTTAGTAGGAGCTAATGGATTTCTCAGTAATAATGAAGATGGCAGAAATTGATTTTATTTTTTTAATGTAAACTTTAATATTTTTTCACTGCACTGAAAGGAGACCCAACTGCTCTATTACCCTCAGAGATGTGTAGTCTAAGCTAAATGGAGACATGGGTCAGTTTTACTTTGCTGCAGTGGTACAAAGTGCTTTAATCTCACAGGGCTGCTCTGCCATAATCCAAGACCATGCACTTGCTCACCCTGGGGCTGTACAGAGTTCTGCACGTATGTGCAGGCAGCTGATGGGGCAGCTGAGTCAGATGGTGATGTGGAAACGATCTGGGCAGCCCACTTGTGGTGTCTCTAGCTTCTCTTTCTGACTTGCAACTTCTGTGCTTGCCTGTCTTTTCCTACCTTGTGGCTCTGGAAATGGAGTGATACCTGCTCTCCAGCATCCTGTAAGCTTGGTGCGATGGATGTCTTATGAGTCCATCTTTGCAGGTAACTGCAATGTGCCTTGGGCTTTTACAGTAAAAACAGATGTTGGTATACTTAAGAATATGTGCTTGTCCTCTAAACAGTGATGTCTGCTATACTGAATGCTCTTTTTATTCCAGTAATTACTTTTGAGAACAGAACAGAAATATCTTCCAGCACCCTGATCGTTTAGTAAACTGTGACTCTTGTCCTGACTAAAGCTATATAGTATCCTCAGCTGTCAGTTGTTAAGGAAAAGTTAAAATAAGGCTGTTAGCGTGATGAGAACTGACACCTGAACGTTGGACTCTGCTGCACGTGGGCTCATCAGAGTGAGGATCTTGCATTGCAGAGGGGATATGAAGTACCCGATTTCTGTTTTGTCATATGAGTGCCAGGGTCTCTGACTGCATTGTGAGTAGAGCTCATGCTGGATGAGGAGCTCATTACTACTATAAGAAACATAAAAATAAAACTCCCTAATGAAACCAAGGAATGATCATAAAACATTCTATGCAAGCCAACAATGTTTTTCTGTTTTGTTTTTAACCATGACTGTGCCATTAAAACAAACTTAATTCAGCTTTTTCTTGTTGAAAGAATTAAGCATGCCTATTTTGTATTCTAATTCCAATTCTTTCTTTATATTCAATTTACTGTGGTTTCCATGGGCATGACACATCAAAGAATCAAGTTTATTAGATTTCATTTTTTTTTTAACACAATACATTGTAAGAAGTAACTTAATCTGCTTCTGCACTGTATGTAAAACATTGTAGAACATCACTGTCACTCCATCATAGTGAATGCTGGCACGTATTGCACAGAGTTGCACACGAGTTGATGAAGTGCCACATGTGAGTGGGGATGGTGGGGAAGAGGGGAAGGACGGGGAGTGGAGAAACTTGTAGTGAGATGGTGGGCACAGCCTGCTGGAACGAGGGCTGCTGTTTTAACTGCCTTTTTGCTGCTCCTTGCATGTATGCAGCATTGGTGTGAAGGTGGAAGGTGCGGAAGTCTAGAGATTCTTTTCTGGAGCCTCGGCTAAGGACTTTGTCACTTCTTTTTGTTGTTGGGTTTTTTTTTTTTCCACCAAACTCTTTCTCTCTGTTCCATTTGTAAAGAAATGATCCACAAGAAGTTTTCTACCAGAAAGTGAATTTTTGGTTCTGCTGAAACAACGTGCAAAATCTTCTTGACTTAGATGCATGTATGGTTATTTTTCTGTCAAAGTGGTAGCTGGGTAAACTGGTGACGTCAACAGACTGCATGCCCGGGGAGGGGAGGTCAGCAGCACTGTTCTGCGTTGGGATGGATTCATTTTGCAGCTCTCCTACCATCCTCTGGGGGAACAGGGCCTGAGAGAAGGGGGTTACTTAGGTGGACAGAAGTTGTGCAGTCTTATTGATCAGTAATTTCATTAGCTCTATAGATAGAAACACTGATGGCTTCACTGAGAATCTGTTTCACTTTCTGTGGCTGAAAACATAACGGACTTGAGGGAAAGACTTACGGAGATGAGAAGTAATTAGTAGTATTGATGGAGATGCCAGCTTCCACAATTTCTATTTTTTATCTCTCCTAGTGGCTCTGACTTGCTGTCCAGGATAACCTCCTGATCAGTGTTCTTTTTGTTCTGGTCATCATATTATTTCTGTAGGCAGCTGCCTACATTTCTGAGATGAAGAACAAAACCAAGAAATATTGCCTGCCATGCCTGTGCTCGCCAGGCAGAGCTATGCCAGTCCACGGTGGCCATAGAGGTGATGATGACACTGTATCTAAACTCGGTGTTTTCCAAAGAGGTGGGAAAGCACAGCCTTCTTAATGACCTCTATTCAGTGTAGAAGTGCTGTCAGATCAATGTGCATCTGCACTTCGTGTAAGAATGCAGCTGCATTGATTCTGGATTACAGCTAAACTGTAAATAATCTAATTTGGTTGCTTGCTGTTCTTTGGTGTTTTGAGCAAACAGGTTTTTTAAGGGGATATTTTCTGTACTTTTGGACCTTCAGCACAATGTTTTGGTTTGTTTTTTGTTTCTTTTGCTTTGCCCATCTGTTCCTGTGTATATAAAATATGTAAAGGCTTTCTTTACCAGCTATCTGCAGTATACATACGCCATGAGCCCATTAATTTTTTAGATATTTTTTCTTTACATATTTCCTGATGCTGCTGGGATTGACTTTATTAAATGAATGCATGTGCATGTCCTAGTGCTGACTCCCACTGACTTCAGAGGAACTTCCTCTGAATGGGGGAAACTTGCTGCACCAGCCCTTTGTTACGCTTGGTTATTCTTGTAGCAGGGCAAAGCAAAATGAAGCGAGGCGTTTATTTTGGCGGAAGGAATCGTATTTTAGGTTTAGTTAAAACCAGTTCTAAGTTCTCTGACTTTAGGTGGCTATAAACAATGTGAAAAATTATTTTTCTGCATAAAATACTATGAAATGTGTGTTGGGATTTAGAAGTTGGAGCGACTACTGCAGTTGCTGTTAATTATTGATATCCTTGATGAATCACAAGATCCTTGACTTCCTTCTTCTGACAGATTGCTTATGCCTCGGTATTTCTTCTCTCCTGCACATGCCAAGTTGGATAGGAAGAAGACCCTTCAGATCCCAGTCAGTGGTGATGTCAAGATTTAAAAGTAGTGGAGACAGAAGTAGTGTGCTTACGTGCCAGTTCATCAGACTGGTACTGCTGATTATCTGCTACAATGATAATTCTTCATTGGATATAGTTTTGGTTAAGTAAGAGGGGCTCCCAAGATTGGGACTTTTGCCACAAATGGAATAATGAGTTCCATTGTAGCTGAGATGCTCTTAATTGCAAGCAGTGACATTGAATACTGATCCCTGTTCGAGGGAGCTCAGAAGCACAGCAGGCGCCGTCTCCGAGTCCTTCTCTAGGAACACAGGATGTTTGGTTCTGCTCTCAGGGGCCACACCTCGCGACCCCCCCGAGGAGCCCTGTCTGTCAAAAACATGCCACTCATCCCTGATCTCATTTAGGTTTTAATAAAGCCCATGACCCAAAGTCCTTCATATACAGCGGTGCAGCTGAGGAGGCTGAGCGCCTTGAGTGTCTGTGCCTGAGAAACGGCAGCACTGCGGCACAGGAGTGCTGCTGAGTGCTTGAAGGACAAAACTGTGGAGGAGGGTTTTTAGTTACGGGTTTTTCGTTGGTTTCTTTGCTGAACCCCACCTCCTTCGTTGTCTAAGAAACAATTATTTTAAGTTAAAGGACAGATTACTTAAACTGGGCTCTTGGAGAGAGTCAGTACCTCCCACCTCCGCCAGCGACTACAAAAAGCTGTCGTGGCAAATGGGAAACTTGTGATTCTTTCCCTGAAGAATTTAGAGCCGTATCTTTTTCCACACCTCTTAGAAAGGTAAAACTGTAGGCACTAAGGCTGCTCTGGTTGTGCTGCGTTGTTCTGACCATTGGAAAGCTGTTCCCTGCAGTCCTTCTCCTAATGCTTGCTTTCAGAATAGTTTCAGATGGCTCAACCAACTTCCCAGTTTCTGTGATTAAACTGAACTCCTCAACCAATATTCTGCACGTGTTGAAGCTTTCCTTGAATTTCTGTCTGAGCAGCAGAATGAAGTTATGATTCTCACATATTAAAAATTAAATATTGCATTTCCATTATGATTTGCAATCCCAGAATTCCTGTTGAAGTCATGTCTTCTTTTTTTTTTTTTTCTTTTATTAAAGATGCGTGTGGGGTTTTTACTGATGTTGTCCCAAGTTAATTATATTCATATATTTATATTCATAAATCAGTTTCAAAAACGGTGTCTGAAAACTTAACTTCAGCATCTGAACTCTGGTAGAACTGTTAGTTTCAAACGAGCAAGAGGGGCTGTGGAACAACCTGGCAAACATGAAGCAGCTCAGCTGCCACTTGTCAGACCTCAGAGTTAATGAGCTGCTCTTGTGCTTTCTCTCTTGAATAACAGTGCTGCCAAAAAGTGTCTTTCTTTCCAAGTCCTCCGTTTGGGAAAGGTACAGAGTTACGAGCAGAGTGCCATGCAGATGCAACTGGGCAGCCTCACAACTGGTGTTCTGTCTGTCTCAGAGGCTGGGAAAAGTGTTTCTTTTCAACCCAGGCTGGTTCTTCCTATAAAGCGAAGTGTGAATCTCTGCTACGTGGAGGGAAAATGTCTGCTTAATGTGGGGGGTTTGAAAAGGGCACAGTCCCATGAGATGAATGAGGAGGTAAAATCCAGCCACATCAAACATATATTAAAAAAACACATTTGTACACACACACACGCACACAAACAAAACTTCAGTTTACTTTTTTTAAAGCCTAAACCACTGTAGTCACCAGGGAGGCTACATTCAACCAAAAAATAATAGTGTCATCTTCCTGGAGGTGCAGCGCTGCGACAGCTGGAACAAGCTCAGTGTTATCCTGGAGATATGACTGGCACTTCTGAGGGGCTACTCTGTCTGCTTAGGATGATCAAAACGTGATAAAGTACGTGGTCAGAGCTGGTGAGTCTTCCTGCCTTTCATCCCTGTGACAGTCCTTGAAGACAGAAATGCCAAAGAGAAAAGGCAGGCAGGGTTCATTACTACCCCAAAAGCCATCCTGCCTCCTGGGAGCCGCCCCTCCTGCACTGCTGTGTTATCTGCTGACTTCATGGTGGGGTTTGGAGCTGATCCAGAACTTAGTGCTGTGATGGGAGCCTTTCTATTGACTTAGAGGCTGGCAGCTAGCAGCGATCTCAGTAATAAAATGAATAACGGCCCATAGGAGGGGGAAACCCAGTGTTTTGTCGTATTTCTGTTCAATTACTTAATTATGTGTATTTAACAATTTCACACAAAAGAATTTGTGATGCTTGCAATCTTAGCTTTCAGTAAACTACCTAGGACCTAAACATTAGAGGCTTTGATATTGTGTTTTTCATGGTAGAATCTATTTCCTGTATGAAATGCACAGCATCCTAAATCAGAAGTAATGTGTCGTGTAGGAATTGATATTGTCATACACATTGATAGGCCAGTCTTAACTATTTTAATAATAGCAGTTATAAAAATTCAATACCAGCTCTTCTAACAATGGCATTGCATGTTGGAAAGAACATGATGACTGCTATTACTTAATATTAGACTCTGTTTGTGTGAGAGAGTTAGCAAAGCTTCCCTGTGACTGATGAGATCTTAATGCTAGGGAATGCAAAAGTCACCACCTGGTAATCAAGGGGGGGGAAAAGGCAGCAAGGATGCTGTAATCATGAGCGTTCTTTGCCCAAGGAAGTCAAAGGGACTTCTAATACAGAAAACATGCAGGAGTAGTGATCTTTGTTCTGGAGGTTGTATGTACTGGGACAGAGCATGAGCAGGAGAGGACGCAGGAAGGTTTAATTAGGTTTAATTAGGCTGAAGATGCCAAAAACTGTAAAGAAAAGGAAAAGCAAGGGCATCAGCACAGGTTTCTGGTTAATAATAGAAGCTTACTCAGGGACTGATACGAGGGAAAGTCATTCCAGGTATGAGGCTCTGGTTTGGAGCTCTGTCAGTTGGTGGCCCTACTGGTATATTTAGGGAGGCTGTGGACCAAACTGAAACTGACTGACTGGAGAGTTTAATTTGTTAATTATCTTCTCTGAAGCCCGTGCCATTAGAAGTAATTTGCAGATGTGTGTGACCTGAGGACTGCCCTACCCCTAGCTCCAGCAATCCTGTGCTGCTGTGAGCTCTGGGGCAGCTGAGCTTTAGGAATGCAAGAAAGCATTGGCCAAAGCTCCAGAAGCGAGGGTAACTGTCCTCTTTGGAGTACAGCAGATCCACACAGTTCTCCTTTTCCCTCAAGGACAGAAAATACGATCGTATGGAAAATAGATGCTCTTTTACAGCAGCTGCACCTGGTTAGCCTCTGCTGGGCAAAGGCCAGAGCAGTAACAGGGAGCAAGGGGCCAGGGATCAAACAGCCTGTTGTATTTTCTGCTCAGTGTCTCATCGGCTAGTGTACGAGGGATCTAGATTTATGACTCCTTACTCAAAGTTCAGGGTTGTTTGGATGGGGCAGGGAGGGTGAGATGCTGATCTCTGACACATCTGAAGTAATTCTGCTGGAAGGAATGCTGCTGCCCATGGGAACAGGATGCAGCTGCATCAGGTGCTCTGGGAACATGCAGAGTGCTGGCGAGCAGATCACTGTGTCTGAAACCAGCCTGCTCCAAAGACAAGGCTCAGAAGTGAGAGCAGAACGAGGGGCACGGGTTTAGAAATGCACTGGTATTTCATGCTTTATGGATATTCTGGGCCTGTTAGTCCATGGGGAAGAAACGAGGTGTGTGCTGCATTTTTACTTTGAAAGCAGTCTACATGGAGGAAAATATTCCAGAAGCAACTGGAAAGCTCATGCTGCATAATGCTGAGTTTCCTTCTGACTTTATTGCCTTTATTCTGCTGCTGCTACAGAAAACTCATTTAAACTATGAAACTCCTTTGGCGTGGATTCTTTATATTGATGAAACAGAGCTGACTTTCTCTGGAGAGGCAGAATGTTATTAAAGCACTTAACCTAGCATTGCTGTGGCTATCAATTATACCCTTCATTTACACTCTACAAGGCTGAAGGCTTATTTGAAGTTCAAGAGGTTTTTTTAATGAGATGTTAATTGAGTACACCTGCAGTTGGCTAAAATTTTCATGGACAATTAAGTGTGATTTTTTTTCTTTTTCCCCTTCCCAAATTCTTTGTTTTTCCTAGCTTCTCACGCTGCATTTCAGTAAGTGTTAGTATAAATATATGAACTTTAAATATACATCAACTAAACAGTAATCAATGATTGTGATTTGTGACTGCTTCTCTGTGCTTATTACCTAAGCTTCCATGACTTTTCTGTTTGCATGAAGTGGAAGAGTCAAGTTCTGTGCCTCATAATTTGATTAAGCTGGAAACCATCTGTACTCACACCACTGAATCACCTTGTAAACAAAGATTCAAATCTTGACAGGCCATCTTTGTCCTTCAGCATCCAGAAGGAACTTCTGAGTTCCTCTGTATTCCTCCCAAGGAGGCTTGGTACCTCTCGAGATATGTGGAGAGATTCAGGCTGTATGAAAAGTGTTCTTGTTTTTTTTCTTTAAAGATACTGTAATGGAGCCAACAGAATGGACAGGACAGTTACTATCTGAGAGTCCACAGAACTAACTGCTAAAACGTGCATTTGTTTGTTGGGTTAATGACTTCTGGGTGCCCATACATTGAGTTTTACTGCTGATAAGACCACGTGCTTACCAATAAGAGCTGTGGGTCACTGATGTGCTTCAGTAAAACTTGAACCGCACACCCGACTCCCTCTCTCGTCTCTAAAAGGTCATCAATTTCAACAGGTTTTCATTAGAATTGTGCTCCAGAAAAATACCTGCTCGTTATTAAGAAACAGTGTGTAATTTAGAAAGGCTAAGAACGGTCAGAGTATGGAGATGAAAGCACCAGGACCACAAATTAGTGAAGGCTGAATGAAACTAAACACGTTCAGATAGAAAAGAAGCTGCAGTTGAGCAGAGAGGCTCACTCAGCACTAGGTCATGTCACTGGTGAGCCATTCATCACTTGAAGTCATCAAATCAAGAGTGGATGATTTTTTTGAGGGGTGGAGAAATACGATTTAGTCAACCATACAACATTTCTACATATGCTTTAAGTATGTGCTTAATTGCTTCTGATTTCAGCTTCGAAGCATTGCCATAACCTGTGTAATTTCCCAGAACCAAGTTTTCGTATTTGTTGGTCAAACAGGTTCCAACTTCAGTGCTCCAGTGAGGTCTTAGCAGTTGTTGTAAAAAGGGGTAGGCAGGCTTGTTGGCATAGCAATTCTTCCTTACTTCAAACTGCAGGAATCAGTGAGAATTTCTGCTGCTTTGTAGTGCTTGATCTGTACCAGGGGAATTTGTTAGAGCAAAACCAAGTGATCTAAGAAGGGAAAAGATATTGTTTTTAATTTTTTTTTTTTTAACTTTTTATATATCTCCTGGTTTTGCATAACATGAGCTTGTTTCACATACAAAGCACTTCATGCTGTGGGCTCCTGGATCACCTCAGTAAGCACAATACTTAAAAGATAAAAGGCACATTGGGGAATAGAAAGTTTATAATGGCTTTGAGTGGGCAGTAGGAGAGACAGAGAACTGCAAATAAAGCTGAACAGCAGTTTTGGTCAACCTTGGTTGGTTTGTTTGTTTTTTTTTTTTTTACTAGAACTTGTGAACGTTCAGAGGAGAAATGGAAAAACAATAAACATTGTAGGCAATAAACACTGTAGCGGTCCGGTAAGTACATCTTTCCTCAGCTTGAAGAAGGCTGAACCCATGTCATTGTGCTTTTCAGGCAAGTGCAGTAACCTGCAGGATAGCCAAAGCAGGGAGACACATGCACAGCTCTTCTCCCCAGTGGACCAGTTCTCCTTTGTGTGCAGCAATCGAATAGGCACTGAGCTGGAAAGCAGAGGGCAATGGCTTTCTAATGGGCTCTGGAGCTGCTGGGCTGGGGCTGTGTGCTGTGCTGCATCCTCATCTCTCCCGTCTGAAGGTCCAGATGGTTTTGGGAATGTGGGATGTCCATCTGCTTCCCAGGTTAATGCTTTGGGAACTGGGTGTCATGGGAGGGACGCTGCCTGGCTGTGTTTGTTAGCCCAGGTTTGCATTAAAACTTCTCATTTCAGAGAGGTTTTTTTTTTTTTTTTTTATTGAGCCCTGCAAGCCTGAATGTTTTGCTTAACGTTTGGTCTGGATGGCAAGCAAAGTTTCAGCAGTTTGCAGCCCTGCTTTCTGTATTGCTAGCTCTACTGAGTGAGTGTGAAAAATTGTGTGCGGAAAAACGGAGGAAAAAAATCTGCTCCCAAAGAAGTGAATGCCACCTTTTTGCTTTTAGTCAGTCGTTTCTGACCTGCAGTCTATGGACATCCTTGGTTTTCTCAATTGCTTCAAAGGGGTTCAGGAAAAGCAAGTTTGTGTGCCAAGTCTGCAGATATGAATGTTGCACACTCTCACTGGAACGTTTTTTAGGGTCCATAAATCAAAAGATTGAAAATTCCTTCTCCAAACATACTCAGCATACAGCAATTTTCCACAAGAAGAGACTAAAGTGATTTGTTACAATGCAAACTAATTTTAGCACTGCCGTCTCTTGTGTATTTGCTGCAGGCTCTCTGTGCCCCCAGAGCAGCCAGTTTGCAGAGCAGAAACGTAGACATGGCTCTGAGGAAAGGTTTGCTCATTTATATTCACAAGGCTCTGAACCCACAGTGCAGAACTGGATCAGGCTCCAGTCTGTGCTGCACCTCAGTGGTGTGCGGGCCAGAAAGCAGAGTCTGCCAGGAGAGAGCATTTGAAGCTCTGGCAGGAACTATCTGCTAATAAATTGAAGGAAGGCTTTGAAAAGGCTCCAAAGAGGCAGGTGTTCAAACCCAAATCTTCGTGCTGTTTTCACCCAAATGGCTGCTTAACCTGAAGTCTTATCAATAACCAAACACAGGGCTGAATGCTGCTCATGTCTAGCTCTGCAAATCTATTAGGGAGATGGCTTTGAATAGGCACCAAGATAAAAGCAAGGAAATGATCTTATCTCCAGAGGGGGCTGTATGTTGAGCAGAAAAGGGCAACTTCAAATTAATTAAAGGATGTTCAACAAAAACCTCCCAAATTGCACGAAAGTTCAAAATCACAGTAAAATTCCTGCCAAATGTATTCAAGAGGATTTGGGAGTAGGAGCACTTAAATGGAAAGACAAAAGGCCATCATACTCTAGAAAAAAAATATTTTTGTTGCTCTTGAATGCTTATTAACGCAGCCACTGTGAGCAAGTTATGTGATCTGCATGAACCAGATCTTTTTCAACTAACTTTGCAAAAGAGAAGATGAAGGCCCTTTGGGGCTGGATCAGAAGTAAATGGAAGTACAGCGGAAGGTTTCCTTAAAGGCGATGGCCTATAGCTTGTGTCCTTTGAGGGCAGTGGTTCTACAACTGGCAAAGTTGGGGGTTGGACTCGATGATCTCTGGAGGTCCCTTCCAACCCCTACAATTCTGTGATTCTGTGATTCTGAAAGTATTCCCCCTGTTCGCGTGGTCAGTGCTATGCTGAGTGTCTTCTGGTTCTCCTTTTGCCAGTTCCTGTAGATTTTAGCTGAGCTAAGATTGTACTCTCTGTGCATAGCGAGTTGCTTATGGCTATTTCTAGCAATTGCTGAAAATGGAGAGGTGACATTTTTTTCTTATCTATCGACTTCAAACAATTATCATTATTGTTCTTTAAATGGAACTATACTGAGTGTTATTTTGACCTACTGCTCCCGCTGTGTTCTTCCCATTCCTGTTCTGTTGATGGTCAGCCCTGTACTCTCCCCTGCAGCCAGTGAAGGCAGTTCTGTCAGAAGGAAACTAACTGGTTAAGAACTGGTTAAAAATATTGTGGGTTCACATTTTGCTTTGTACAGAAGAATGATCAACCAGCAAAAGATGACAATAACTTCTTGGTTTTGTGGGTTTGAGACAGCCACAGAGATGGTCGTACCTCTTGATTTCCCTTCTTTCAATGAATTTCTACCTATTACTGTGACAGAACAAGCTGTCACAAGGAGGCTTCCCTTTGTTCCCTGTCCTTATCTTGGTTTTGCTAAATTCGGTGAGTTGCAGAGTGGAGAAAAGAGAAACTGCAACGCTGCTGAAGTTTCATCAGAAGTGGAGAACAACTTAGTAACTGAAGAGTAGGCTCAATGGAAAATGCTTGTGTCCTTTGACTGGAGCAACATAGTTAACTTAATGTAGCCATTCTTCTAAATTAATTTTAAATAGCATTTGTATTAATGATGATCAATATGTATTATTGAGAAATCTTGTCCCTTCAATATTTCCTAGCTACATCGTGATTTTCATAGTTGCTGAAGTGTGCTTGGTGGTAATGATTACCAGCCTGAACAAAGAGATCATCAGAACAGAAAAAAAATCATCAGAACAGGCCACTTCAATAAGACCTGAGCAATAAGAGAAATCTATCTTGCTTATTTGTTTGATTATAATCAGTATCACTGAATATTGAGATCTGAATGCTGTGTGCCATGTCAGTCTTTATTTCACGTGGAAAAGTTTACTTGTGTTGTCTTGATCCATCACTCTCACAGTGAAGGCGGCACAGTTCACACCAGGAAAACAGCAGTGACAGAAGTCTCCATTTTATTGTTAACTGCTTCTAAACTAAGCTTTCTCGGCACTGAAGACAAATCTGTGCCAACTTGACTTAGCCTTAAAGCTGTTTGTCTTCTGCTCCTGGTAAGCATCTGCTAGTGCCAAAAAGAAAACCAAAAGGAGAGTTTACAACATGTCCAGGCTTTTCCAAAGTGGTTCTACTCAATCAAACTAGAGGTCAGGAGAAAGGCCGTCCTTAGCTTGCTGCCACAGGGTTGGTCCAAACCAAGTTAGCCTTAAAGCAAAGTTCCTGTTGGCTCCATTCAGCTCTTCCTTCTTTCTTCTGAGAGCTGTTTAATTTTATAAAAATGAGGTGCTTTGAGGTTTGCTCTCATTCTCCAGATAACATTGGAAACTGTTTATTTAATTGTAATTGAGCTCCCAAGGAAGGTCACTATGGCCAAGACATTGTAGGGCTATTAGTGAACATCAGCTTTAAAATTTTCCACTCATGGTGTCTTGTGGTCTCGCAGATCTCAACCATTGGCTGTGCAATAATGCTGCCTGTGTTAACAGAACTCAGTTCCCTCTCTGTTAGCAGCACTGCTGTGCATGCATTGGTGAAGTTGTGCAGTCTGTACTGGCTGGGTCATTTGCTTACAACTGTTTCTTTAAGAGTTTGCTAAACTCTGTGCCTAAGCTGCTTCATCGGATTAATTCCTGAAAAGGAAACGCATGAAAGGTTTAAGGTTAGTATGTGTTTGTATTCAACCCTGCTATAGATCTGATTTCAGCTCTTATGTGCATTTGAGTGTAGGTAGCACGCACAACAAAGCAGTTGTTCTCCAGAGACTTCTAGATTTTGAGGTCAGGAGGTGGCCTGTAAGAACATGTTAGCTTCCATCCCATGAACTGAAAGGTCAAGCATTTTGATGACATGGAAAGAAATGGGCAAAGCAAGGTTGGGGTGGTGGAAATCCAGCCCATTTGTGCAAGAACAACCCTGCTTTTACCTACTGAAAATGGTGCTCTTTCCAGCTGTACTGTTCATTTGTAATGCTCAAAGAAATCTATACTCTTCCTCACTCCTGAAAAGTGATTTAACTCTATTCAAGGCATTAACCCTTTTCTGTTGAGAATTTCTGAACCCTTCTGGCAGCTGCTTTTTCTCATCTCAGCTATTAGAAATGTAGAATTTTTATTGGTTGCATGGCAACAGATAATCCCTTTGTTCTGTTTTGTTTAAACAGATGCTAGAACTCAGCCTGTCATAATAAGTAAAAGCACTTCCCTCAGGCTTTCTTCAAAATTGAGAGAGAATTTGGTGCTTGAATTAATGTTGCTTCTGAAAGTCAGAACTTCTGGCCGTAGTGAGCAGCAGACCTGTCACCTGCTGAAATAGTTGTGCTTAAAACACATGTTGATCAACAACCAAATGGGCTTCAGGCCGCTTACCGGAAAGGATCACTGCTGTAGACCAGGGCTAAGATTTGCAATTCAAAGACTGCAGCTCTTTGACTAGAAGGAAAGACTTGTTCTGCAGAGAAGCAGTAAACCGAGACCAGAACTGCTGGAATTCAAGGCATTTTTCATAAACTTTAATAAGCTGTAATCTCACTGATGTCTAATGAACCTGATGAAGAGTGCAAATCGACAATGGCATGATGAGGCCACAGCAGTGCTTTTGATTTCGCTTGGATTGCTGTGATTTCATTGATGCCTGGGAAGTTTCTCCTGAATCTCTTCAGTCGCAATAAGATAAGAAGCAGGCTGTAGGAGTCGTGCAAAGAGCCAGCATGAATGCTTCGGAGGCCAATATTACCTGCTCTAAAAAGGATGAGGGTGTCATTGCATCAGAGCTTTGCATGGCAAATGCGTTTTGAGGGCAGCCCTGGAAACAAAGGAAGAGACCTGCAGTGTATTTATCACAGTGGAGTTGTTTAAAACACTTCAGAAGTTCGTTTTGCCACCTTTGAACATTACCATAAGGAATAAACCTCAGCACTTTTTTTTCCTCTTTTTTTTAAGTAAAATGAACACTGACGTGGCACAGCCAGGTGTCCAGGCTTTCTAAAGAAGATAAATGAACCTGCAGAGAGCTACTTAGACTTTACTGTAGCCCTATACAGCGTACAGACTGGAGTCCTGTGAAGCATGAGAGGAGTGACTACAACGTGTGCACGGTAGTCACAGACCCAAAGTGCACTCTGACAGCCCTCCCAGGGGATGCTGTTAGAACTGGGTAGCCTGAACATCAGCATGTCGCTGAGGGAAACCCTCCCTGGTCACTTCTGTGGGGCCACAGGATTTTATTCCTGTGTTTGAACTGGAGCTGAAAAGAGGGAGTCTTTTTTTCTGGTTGTTACGTAGAGACCAACACAGTAAGGAGATTTGGTAGGCCATAAAAAAAAAAAAATCTTCTCTGGTTTTATTCTAAATACAGAGCGATTTCTACAGCAAGTGGAAGGGGGCATGGGAGGGGCCACGAGGATGCTTTTCTACGTGAGGCTGGAAGTGTGGATGAGATATGCCAAGGGCTTCTTCAACCTTCAGAAATGTAGTATTTGTTTCTCAGTGGTAGCTTTCAAAGGTAAAATAGAAATCTACTGTTCAGATGATGTCCATCCTGCACCAAGCACAGCGTAACACCAAATCTGATTTGAAAACTCTCTCCACTTTCAAATCCTTTGCTTACCATTAAGAAATGATGACACCACTCCCATTTTGTAAATAAGAAGTCCTGCTGTGACTCATTATTAGCGCTGCCTGCCTTGCAACGAAAACCACCTGGGCCTTTTACTGGCACACAAATTTTCCTGTCTGGCCTTGTGAAATGTTCTGCTTAAGCAATGAGTTGCCTTTTTCTTTTTTAATTCTGTGGTCCAGAACCACTGATTTAAGCTGTTTTTCAAAATGAGAAATAGAGTAGTGAATTTCTCTGTAACTTTCCTAGCTTAAATTTATACTGTGTGCCAAGAGATTGGGGAAAATGCCCTGCTTTGCAGTATCAGCTATTTGCAGAAGTGTTCTTGCTGGGTGAAGGTTGTGTAATCCCAGAGGCTGATCCTATACACGCCAGTATAAATCTGGAAAGGTTTCCCTGGCATCAGAGGAGTCATTTCAAGTTTGCATAGCTGTAAGTGAGATTATTGTCTAACTGATGAAGTGCTTTGCAGAGGAAAATCTGCTCTTCTCATTCTGGTGGGAACGTAGATGAGCACAGAAGTGTGGCTTTCTACTTTGGAAGCCTTCAGCTGCTGTTAGCAGAAATGATGCTGGAGGGAAACTAGTCAGTTCTTCCACATGCAGGTATTTTATTGTCCAGTCAGCTCCAAAAAGGTGTAACCATTTCTCCTAAGGAGAAGATTCCTATGTCATCCTTGGCTCTTCTTTGTATGCCCCTAATGTTAGTGTAGCAGCTGATTTGCTAGGTTTATTGCCTCCTCTGTACTGTGGCGCTTCCAGCAAGTCCTCCTCTAATTCCTTTGCCACACAAGCCATGTTTAAGAAACATATCTCTGGAGCGTGCAGAAATTCATACAGGCTCAAGCACCATCTGCCTCTCCTTTCCTGTTGCGTCAGTGGGGATTTAGGGTGTCAACCTCATGCTGACTCTGTGCCTCTCAGCTGCATAGCACTCCATAGGAAGTAATAAAGGAACCCCATTTCACAGCCATAGAATCATCTGAAGTTATCAGGTACATAAAAAAGAGCTGATTTATTCTGATGTGAAGGCATTGTGAATTGAGTCATGCAGGAGAACGAACACTAAGCAACGAATGCTGTCTGACATCAGCAATTATTTTATTTGATGCCTCCACATTTCAGTCAAATGCAGCTCTTTCTTGGCAGGTGGTATTTAGCAATGATGGAAAAATTGCAGCTTTGAGGAGAGGGTCGGTGAGGGTCTCCAGTGAGTGGTGGAATATTTCCATTCGCATTGGATTTTCTGAATACAGTATGAGTTGCAAAACCAAGTTAACTTGGTTTTGAGAGCTGCGTGATTCTTTTCTGAGGAGCTCTCAGCTGATGCAGTCTTACTGATCAAATCCTTGGAAAACAGGTTCTGTTCAAAATGAATGTGATTGGATCCATTGGCATGATCTTTATTAATTTGCAGTCTGCTTTATGTTTATTCTTCAGAAATGCTAACAAACCTATGCTGCAGCCAGGGTTTTTCTTTTATGGCATAATTTTTGGAAACGTTACTGTTTAAAGCAAAGGCTTCTAGGGAGAGCTTTGTCATACCTGAAGATCCAGATATCAATCTTACTTGGACTCTGGCAGACACTCATATTTACTTGACCTGAAGAAAAGACGACCTATCTTTCAAGAGAAGCTAAAATCAGATGAGTGGAACATGTGCTGAGCTCATGAGTGTGAAGGCTTCATGGGCATTCAAAAAGATAGCTGCAACGCTGTAGTAGTGAAGGGTGCTTGCTGTCAGTCTTCCTCATTGCAGCCTTACAGAATCATGGATATGTACAATCCTTAGAGTTGGAAGGGACCCTGAAAGCTCATCTATTGCAACTCCCCTGCAATGAACAGGGACTCCACAGCTCCATCGGTGCTCAGAGCCTGGCCCTGCCTGGCCTTGGATATCTGCAGGGACAGAGCACCACCACCTCTCTGGGCAACCTGCGCCAGTGTCTCACCGTCCTTGGTGTGAAGACTTTTTTCTTATATCCAAATAAGCATTTCTGTAGACAAAAACATGTCATAAAATGGCTTATACCTGTATGCGTATGGCAGTGAATGTGCATGTAACTTCCATGAGACGATGCTGTACGTGCATGTTCAGTGGCAGAGTACATCCTCCTGCTGTTTGAGCTGAAGCTGCTGCAAAGCCTTTGGCTCTTGCCTTGTGCCCATTGTAAATGCTGGCTGTCAGTGCCTGAGCCCGTGTGAATGGCAAAATCACACTTCTCTGTACAGTCTTAAAATAGATAACTGAAGGTGATTGAAATAGTTTGACATCTCCATTTAACACTTGTGTGCCATTATTTTTAACCACCCTCTTTATATTAGCTGTCTCAGAAAGCTGTATTGCTCTAGGGAAAATAGGGCTCTTGCAGAACGTCCCTGCTTGTAACGCAGGAGCAGATTTCAGAGCTCATGGAGGTTTTTTCTCCTGTTAAGCCCATATTCTAACCTTTTATAATTTGATAGCTCTTCTTTGAACTTTCCCAAATGCATTTTTTGATCTATGGGTACCAAAAGCAGAACAGAACGAGGCGAGCAGCTCTAGCAGTGCCAGATGCAGGGGTGGTACGGCCTCAGCTCATCTCTTTCCCTCCAAGGAACACATCAGGTTTCTATGGTTGGTGTCTCACTGGGGCTCATATTGCTCCAAACCCTTCCTGAGGCAGCTCCTCGTAGGTTGACTCCTGCCTTTGTCAGTGGGGGCTTTTGTTTCTTACTGGGTGTGCACTCAAAATTGTCTGTATTAAAATAGTGTGCTGTTTGCTTGTGCCTGATTTGCTAGGTGACAGAAAGCTCTTTGCGTGGGATTCCTTCTCATCCTATTGCCATTATATATTCTTATGGGATCTTTGCTAATAACCTTTGAATATAACATCATTAATGTGACTGATTAAAAAAAAAATACTTATTAGTAAACAGATGAGAACAGTCATTGCAGGGATCTGTAAGAAAGGCAATTATGCGAAGGCACTTTTCTGTGTGGTTTCAGGTCTACTATGCTACTATGGTCTACTATGTAGCAGGGATTCTAACCTTTTAATATGAGACGTGCTCGGTTTCATGAAGCTTTAAAGTACCAGAAAATATGAAGTAAGATTGCAGATTTGCAGCAGACCATGCATTTTACACAAGCACTACTGCTTGCACCAGCTGACCCATAGAAAACTGGCTGTCAGAGCACTGCTTTCCATAAATCTACATCCAATGATTTCATTATTATTGCTAAAATCTTTTCCAAGCTATTCCCAATACTGCCCAGTCTATCCTTTGATGTCACTAGGAGTGGCCTCCCTGCTTCTATATCTTAATTGTTGGAGTTGCTTGAGCCTTCACCTGCCCTCTAAAGCAGTCACTGCACAATCTGCATAAGAGATGCTCTCCGAAATTTGGACTGCCGAGTTTAAAATTCTTGCATGCAGGTGTCTTTCTAGTTTTACTAATCCTAAAATACCTCCTGTTAGTATTTTAGCTTTTGCTTAACGCTTATGTTGGCTACTATTGAGGTTTCGTATTCACTGTTGTTATCATTGGATATGACTGTGTGCAGCCTCACACAGAGGGAGAACGTTTACTGAAAACCTTTCTTCTCTCATTTTTGATGATTTGACACTTCAGTTTATGTGTGAATAACATCATTCTTGTTGCACACCGAAGCAATAACCACAGCAGTAGTTCTAGCTACCAATAGTGTAAATATTTTTCATGCAGCTGGATAAAGCATGAAATGTACGGCTTTCCTGTACTGTCTTGGTAATTTATATATTTTGATTTGTATTCAGGGGAAGGAAATGCCTTTGCATTCATTATGTTGTATACCTGCTTCCATTTCCCCCTAAGCCAACTTTGTTGTGTGGTTTTCTTTTTTTGTTTCATTTTGTTTTTAACAGCTATACTTTCTTTGATTGAGATTGGTTTCTCTGGACATCCAGAAAAATGTTCCTAATCTGTTCCCAATTATGGGAACATTTTTCTTCTAAAATACTTTCTCCCAACTGGTTTGGTTCCTCTCCCCACCTCCCTCCCCCCAGCTTTGTGAAATCGATCCTGTTTTAAGCAGCAAGCACGTGTATTAGTGGGTTTGGCACAGTAAGACATCTTCTGTTTGCACTTGAGAAATGGACTCGAGCCATGATCGCTTCTTTGGATAATGCCTTTTTTTGTGTGACCACTTTTCTCCTCATCTTACAGATGAGCTCTAATATGGAATTATCTGTGTTGGATGCAGCTTTTCTGAGTTAAGATTTTGTCATCCATAGTTTCTCAGCAATTGCAAGGACAATTTAACTCTGGCAGTATGAGTTCTCTGCATAAATCACAGATGGGAGTCTTTTTTCCCCTTTTGTACAATATATATTGGTGTTCAAGGAGCTGCTCATACTGATTTGTACTGTATTTTGGGGCTTTATCCTAAGGGGTAGAAGGCATCTTTTTCTTAATTACTCAGGTACAGGCTGGCTTCACTCCAAGGCCACTTTTGTGTTTAGCCATGCGTTCAAATTGCAGAGTGAGTTCTACTGGAACTGTCCTTGCAAAACCTAAGAAGCTGCCCGAGGAGCCCAGCGCTGTGCTCAGCAGACACGTGTGCTGCCCTCTCCTCACACCAACCACGTGGTGTCGACCTGACTGCTCGTGCTTTCCAGAAACCAGCTACAACTGCCCTGCAGACTGCATCTGGTCTCCTTTGTGCCACCAGTTGGCCGTCCCCAGTGAATTCGAGGTTCTTGTTCTTCGGGCACTTGGAGATTTCTAATGGAGTTGCTCTCAAGGTGGAGAAATCCAACTCCACGCAGCCCGCCTATCTTCTCTTTGCAGAGCAGTGCTTCTGAGCTTCATGGGTAGCATGCTCAGGTTGTGTTGGACTTGATGATCTTTAAGATCTCTTCCAACCTGAGCTATTCTGTGATCCTGGAGTCACAAACGTGCACTCCTGACCCATCCTCCCTTCGTGATGCGATGCCGAGTGAATCCTGCAGGGTTGCTGCATGGATTGAGATGACTCTGCTGCACGCTTGTTCTCACATTCCCTCCTCCTGCTCTCAATAATATCTGCACTTAAAACATACTTTATTCACTGAAGCAGACATACCCAGTAACACTGAGATTTGTATAAGAAAATGATAGTTGGGGTCAAGCCCAAATTATTGCTGTGGTTATCACTGCAGTGCATGTTAAAGTAATAACTGCAACATCCAGGAGATGCACAATTTGGTCCTTGCTTGCTTCTGAGACTATGGAACCCACATCAGAATTAAAATGCTTAATAAAATGGGGTAGATTATATTAAATATCAGAGGGGATTTATTAGAAGCTGTAACAAACTGAAAATGGATATGGATCAGGCTGTGGAAGAAGGAGGAACTAGAAATAACATGAAGGCTTTTGAAAATGATCTTATGCAGTCAAAATCTGTGGTATTACCAGATTTTTCTCTTTCTTTGGGAAATAATTAAGCACTCCCTTATGATTGTTTTATAGAATCAGCGCTCCTTTAGTGGTGTTGGCATTATTTTCTTTGGAAAGCGTACGTTTACGGATGGTAATAATTTTCAAATAGCTGATATTAAGTAGGAAATAGCCCTCTTTTTCCCATGACACAGAATAGCCTGAATGAAGGGCTAGGAGGAACACTGCCATCATGACACCATCTGCCCTGCTTAGCTGTACGTGAGCCATAGCTCTGGGCTCCTGATCAGTTCTACTTTGGGTTTCGCTTCAGCTGGGCGCACTTTGCTTCTTGAATGCATTGCATTTTTTTCTCCACTAGAATGGGAGGGGATAAAATCTTCCAGGAGCATTGGGGGGGACCTGGGCAAAAAGTGGGCGCAGATGTGCAGTGATGTGCTGGGAGCAAAGTGTGTGCATTCAGGCACGTCGTGGATGACAGCAGAGGAAGGAAACTGAGGAGAGCGATGCAAGAATTGCCACGTGGAGCAGTTATTTCCTTGTCTTTTCAATTCCCTTTCCTCCTTCAAATTGCACAAGCAAAGATGCCACAGAACAAATTGGTTTTCTTCCCACAGCTGTTTGTTTGCTTTGTCTACCCTTCTCTTCCCCAGTGTAAATAAATCTGATGGGCAGGGCTGGAGGAAAATGGGATGGCTGTGAAGCATTTGAGGAATTCTCTTGAACCCCGGTAGCTGCTTCTGCAATTTCTCAAGAAAACAAGGTACTGGTGGCAGAGTGAGGAAGTGGCAGCAGAAGGGACAAGCAGGAGGCTGGGAGGAAGGCAGGGAAAAAGATGCAGGGTGTGGGCACAAATTGCTGATCCAAGCTGGTGAAGGATTGCTTACAACATCATTCTTCCACAATTCTGCCTTGTCTGGGTTTCCTAATAGTTGTGACTGCCAGCATGTTCTGTTTGCAGCTTGTCAGCTCTCCAGATATCCACCTCTAGCTGGCAGGAAGAGCCATGGCATAGTCTGTTTGTCCCTGCAAGGAGCTAAGGCACGCTGCTTCGTTACTGTATTTACCATCTCTGTCCTTTTGTGGGGTTTCTTCCTCTTCAAAACTTATTAAAAATCGCTCCCTAAAGCAGTAGCGCAGATAACGCTGCTAATCATCTCTGTGCTTTAAAATACTTGTAAATGAAATCTGTACCAGCCAGTTCTTGAAATGTAATTATAGGAACTCACTTGAGATGCAAGTTTCTTTGAATTTGCTGAAGGATGGAAATGGAACAGAAAAATAACAGCTAACAAACACCAGCTTCTGCTTGGAAGAAAGTGTTTCTGCCCACTGCTCTACTGTGCATCCCATGCCTACCATAAAGCCAGGGTGTCACATCTCAGATGTTTAGCTAAACCAGCTGGAAGTTCCTCAGAAATATTAAAAACACAGCGTTCTTCTAGTGGAGAGCATGCTTTGCAAGCCTGCTTGAGACCATACTCACCCACACCAGGGCAGCTGCAGCAGCAGGGAGGAATATGGGGAGGTGGGGTAAGAAGCAGCACATTCCTCTGCTTTACTTGTGGATGGGAGCCAGGCTGGGTAGGCAGATGGGACCATTTTCTGTTCTCTACTCATGTTGTAATTCAAACCACGGACCTTTGTGTGGATCCACGGGACTGTACAGAACAGTGGGGGGTTCAGCAGAACCTGGCTTTGAAGGAAATTGAAATAGTGATGTGAAAAGGTATTTCTTTAAGTGCAATGACATACGGACATAGAAATCTAAGAAGGGAGAAATTCTGCCAGGAATACAACATAGAGCCTGTGTTGAAGAGTTAGCCTGTAGGGAGGGAAATCAAACTCTGTGATGCTCCATCCACATGTTGCTTACCTGGAGATGGACTGGAGATGTAAGAAAAGTAATGAGGTGGTGTTTGTACCAGCCCTAATACAGAGTAGAATGAGATCTTGTGGCCCTGCGAGTGAGGTATAAAGTCGTACAGCTGCTGCTGGCTGCAGGCAAAGTGTTATGGTGTGCCCTGTCCTCAGCTGCTGTCCCGGGAAGAGGAGATCCGTGCTTATTTGACAGCATACGCAGTGGATTGGTGTTGTGATGTACGTGGGCTGCAGCGTGTGATTATCACTGAAACCTAAAGGGCAGCTCTGTAATTGCTGTAAGTCCTCTGGGCAGAACTGGCTGCTGAGGTATGGCGTGACTTGCAGGGAAAGTTGGTGGAGCTTGTCAAGAAGTTTATCAGATTTTTGTTTATTATTATTGTTCAACATTATGAATACGCTTGGCGTACGATCTTTCAATTTACAAGGGAATACAAATGTACCTCCCTGCTGAAAGAAGCCTCTTCCAACTCAAAAAGTGTGTTTGTACAGAGAGAGAAACGACTAAGGGAATTAATGACTTGATGATGATTGTTTGTTATTTGTATTACAGTAACGTTTAAACTGAGACTGAATCTTTTATGTGTTCAGTGTTGCACAAAAGCAGATTGCAAAAGTGGCTTCCCCAGAGAGCTAAATGGAGAACAGATAAAAGACAGAAGAAAAATGACTTTTCCCAGATCTGAGAAGGAGAGAGAGGAGCTGCCTTGCCTGGGGTTGTGTAGCTACTCTAAGGCAGAGCTTAGATGTGAATTCAAATGTATCAGTGCAACTGCTTTCACACAAATTGACGTGGCATCTTGATTTTTATCTAGTATTGCATTAACTGCTTAGTGGTGTATTGGTGGAAGAGTCTGAGCTTCCATCTTTGTGAATGCTGATGCTTTCTTTGTGCATACATAGGAACAGGAAGCTAAGATTCGTGTACAACTGTATCTTTAATCTCTCACTCCCATTATTTCCTAACAAGATACATCTGTCAGCAACTGCAAATCCTGCTAGTAATGCTGGTTAGATGCAAAATTACTCTGTCTCATGAGCACTGGACTGGAGTTCAGGTTGTCTGAGTGCTGGGCTGCCTTCTGCCAGCAGCTCTTTGGCCAATAAAGTTGATGTAGGGCAATTCTTCTCTTATTGCACATGTCAGCCTGAGAGCTCTTGTCCCTCCCATGGCCATCACTCTGTCTGGTTCCTCACCAGTGTCTGGGTGGACTGTTGGAGCCGTGCAGTGCAGGTGCCCAGCAGGGAGCACTGCTCCCCAGAGCCCATGCTTCAATCTGCCAAATTCCAAGAGCGACTATTTTGTGTTTTCGTGCTGTTCCACTCATGTACCTGAGGTTCCTAGTTGGGTTGGGCACTAAGAGGAGATCCTTTCATTAAGTGTTTCCTGGTGTTCACTGCCACTTTGGCTTTGCACAGTTGGCACAGCTCTAATATTTGCTCAGTTATGTTTTCAAAGCCTCCCCTGCTGCAACAGGCATTTCACTGACTCTATGGGGCGTTGGTTATTTTTTTGTTCTGTTTTGTTTTTAAAGCACTGGCTCATTTCCCAAGGCAGCCTTCTCTTTAAGAAAGAGCTTCCTACCGTGCACAGTATTCATTTTTTAATTAGTTGAGCTAATGTGCAATTAATGTTTATAGTGCAAACCTGTCTGGGGCCATCCATTCACTTAATCAGAACGCTTTCAGTAGTTGTATTTTTCAGTGTGTTTTCTTCTTGTAGCTGCGCAGCAGTATTTCCCTTGCACCTCTCAGTGAGCCTGGCTGTCCCAACAAAGTCTGCTCTTTCTCCAAAAACCCTGATGAACTTTTTTGTTCTTCGCTGTCTTGCAGCTTCCCTGGAACAAAATGAACAATCAACAGAATGTCTCCCATTTGCCAGGAAATGTTTCAGTTTGTTTGAGGCTGGTTGCACTGCCTGGCACATGCCAGCTGCAGCCTGGGGGATGGCCTGTAGCAGGTAGCTTTGAATTTGGCAAGAAAAATAGCAAAGAACTTTACATAACTGCTCTGCCCAGTGTGTGCATGTGCTGATAAGTGCACGTGGCTCTTTGGTTATTGACATCTCGGAACGATTGCAATAATTTTGTCTGCCAGAGATGCACTGCTCTTAGGGCTGCATGGCTGTGATTGCCACACACTGCAGTCGCACACAGTGCATCTCAAAGTGTGCTGCACTTGTGCATGTTGCTTTATGTGTGTCAACCAGGTGGCAAACATAATGTGCACTTCAGCAATGATTTCTGCAGAAACAAAATTCCTGCTCATTGCCCCAGTCGTGTTTTTGCTACTGACTGGTGTGCTGCATGTCAACACGTGCTTCACATTTTGCAGAGGATGAGATGTGTCCTCAAACATACTGCTGGTGGAGAGCTTAGCAGGTGCCTTAGTGCATATGTCTCTCCAGACAGAGCTGTAAGGTGTAAATAACTTGTGTTTTTTTTTTTTTTCCTGTTGTTGTTATCCTTGTTCTTTAAGATTACTTAGTTCTTTTATAGGGTAGAAAGGAGGATAGTTCCACCAGATGCAACTTTCCTGCTACCTGCCCTAGGTGGTGTGCACTGGGATGCTGGTGCCCTGGCAGTCAGGTACCCGGCCTGCCCCAGGGACTGGACTGAAACTGCCTTCAAAGATTTATGTTATTCAATTTATAAATAATATGCCAGACTAGGATTTGTAATGGAAGTTGGGATATTAGTGTGTTAATGTAGATAATACATCATTTAAAATAATTTGTGAAGGCTGAGGTAGGGAGCAAAAATTTGAAGGAGTCAGCACGTTTTGCTGCTCAGTGCTGCATGTTAAGTGGTAATTTTACATTGCTCTCCACTGCTCTTTTTAGAACCATAAAAAAAGAAAAAAGTGTTAAAAAAAAAAAAATCCATTGTGACTATAGAAGTTGAAAAGATGGGCAGCTGTTATGAAGTTGACAGGCTTTTGAGGCATTATTTGGTAACATGCTTCAAATAAGGTTCATGCAAAGGTTTACAAGTGAATGCAGGGCATTCGACTGCGCGTTCATGAGGCCTTTGCCATGTGGACACGGAGTTTCCTTTGCAACACTACTGCTGTGTTCTTGTGGGAAGACTGTGCTCTGTCTGCCCCGGTTGGTGCAAGCACTGCAGAAATAAGGAACAAGGAGTGTCCTATTGCTTGTTTCAGGGCTCCTGAGCATCACTGCTGGTCAAACCCGTTTGCGTTAAGGAGCATAGCTCAGCTGAGAGTGGTACTGCCACAAAGCTATGTGGGGATGGCTGTGTAGAATGACCATCTGACTCTGCAGCAACAAATCACATTCTTCATGCCATCGCAGTTTCTGGGCTATTAATTACAGTGAAGTGTTTTGTGGTAGGAACTAAAGCAAAATCCGTTCTGGTGTTGGTCAGCATGGAAGTAATTATGTCCTTTTGATTCAGTCTGTGGTGAAAAAGTGCTTGGTGAAGACTGTGATGATTCTTGCTTCAGAAATAAGAATGTTCCAAAATAATTAAAACTATCATCATCAGTGCCCTAATGGAGGAGAAACAAGAAAAAGGTGAGACCACTGCATGGGTCAATTTGTCGGGCATTGAAGTCAATATCCAATTATCAGACAGCGCTTTAAAAACACCCGTGGAGAAAAACCACCAAGGGTGACCTTAACTAGGAGTTAATTTTCTCTTATTAATTTGAGTGACGTTTCTTCTGAATGCACAAATTAGAACTTAGGGCACTTCTTTCAGGCGCAGCTGTGGGCTTTAAGAGTGCAGATGTGTGCAGGCAAAGGAAACCCCTTCTGTGCAGAGCTGCAGGGCACGGCAAGGGACGGTGCTCAGTGCGGCGCTGAGGGACAGGCCAGACTCGTGCATAGGGAAGATGCTCCAGCAAAGAGTTTTACCACGGTGGTAGAGCCAGATGTGAGTCAAGTCCTGTTCTGGGAAAAAACAGGGGAAGGGTATGGGTATGCAGTGCTTCTTTCAGTCTGCTCTGCCGTTCTTGCCATCCAAAATGACTCGTAACAACTAGCTGTGCTTCAGAAGGAGGAGTGAAACCAAACAAGGTGTTCTCTGCCGAAGTGCAGCATCAGCTCCATGTTGCCATAGCAATGCTGCATGTAGGGCATAACGAAGTGGAATAGGAAGGAGCCAGCAGGGTCATTAACATCATCAGGGGCTCGGTGGAGCGCAGTTCCACGGTAGATAAAGTGGCTTCATATTCTTCAAGTCACACCTGTGGGAGAGGCACACAAAAAGGGAGATGGTAAAAATACTCCAGCGGCTGCAGCAGCCCCGTGGTGGCACTGCCCTGATGTCTGCAGCCCCTTCAGTTTTCTCAAATGCCATGAGAAGTTTGTAAAATCCCTATTTGGGAACATCCAGGGATGTCCCCTGCCCAGAGGGTTTCCTGCAGGCACTGCTAGGTACCTACTTTCTGGGAAGGCCACGGTCCATCCCTGTTTCCTTCTTGCCTGCCAGTGTCTTGGCTTCCATGTGGGCTTTGCTGTGCTGAATGCGGGGAGTGAAGTGAGGTTCTGCCTTTAGTTACATGGGAGATGCTAAGAAACAAAGGGAGGAAGAAATAATAGTAATACAAAATGAAGCAAAGAGATTCATGTTTCATATCCTGAAGGAACAAGGAAGACCAGCGATGCTGCTGTCCAGAGGCACTGAGCAGAGAACGTTGTGTGGTCCTTTGTGTGGGTACATCTGTGCTACAGCCACTTAGCTTGTGGCTTGCACTGTCAATGCGAATGCACACTTGATTTCTCTTCTGCGTTTCTTCTGATGTCATTTCCTGAATTTCCAGGGAACGGCGACAGCAGGGGAAATAGAATGATGATCCCATATTATTGCTCCTGTAAAATGATCCCCAAAGGCTTTCAGCAGGGTCACTGAAATCCGTGTAGGCTGAAGAGCTGCATACAGACCAGGGTCAGAGCTAAGGGCCAGATCCTCAGCAGGGGGAGGTGGGCCAGCTGCCCTCAGCCAGGAAACCACTGCTCTGTAGCACTGCTTGGTGGCAGGAGCACATCTTCTGCATTGGTCACATTTAGCTCTTCCCTCCCCTTTTTTTCCTCATTTTGCACACTTGCAGTTGCTCTGAAATTCTTTTTAGTGCTGAAATGAGTCGTATTTTACAGTTAGCAACATTTTCACTGTCATTCCATTAAGGATTAAGAGAACTTGTTTTATTTTTGCAACTTGTTTTCTGGGGAAAGTTCGCTTCACCATCCTGAGTGTGAGTGGCTTCTACAGGCAGTGCTGCTGTGGAGCTGCACATCAGTAATTCTTTGACGTGAGGTGAATCAGTGGAACTCCTGCAACACCTAATTAATTTGTGGTTGTTGTGAAGCTTCTGCAAATAGTCGTTATTAGTGGTGAAAACTGGTGTCCCAAAGAGTACAAACTAGAGAAAAAGAGGAACAGGTGAAGGCTTCAGGTCGGATCCCCTGAGAGCCATCCCAGCAGGTTCCTGACCTCAGTGGGCTAACGTCAGCTAAGAACATGGTGCATAAAATTTAATGTTGCTTGAATTGTTTCAGGATTTAGCAATAATGCAGCTTATGTGGACACCTATGCTGAAAGTTTCAAAGCTACCTTGGGGGAACTGAATGCTGGCTGTAATGAAATGCGTGCTCCAAGCCGTCAGATGGCTTCCCAGCTACTGGCCCATTGCACCAGGAGGCGAGCAGCCACACAGCCTCGCTGCTGCTCGTGTGATTCCACGGGCTTCCCTTCTCTCAGAGGTCAGCACTGTCTACTTCTGCTTGTAAAGGAACTGCATTTTAATCATCACGGCACGCATTCCTGATGCGTTGCTGGTGAGCCAGTAGCTTGGTAAACACGGGCTGTGTAATATGAATTTTCCAGTTCCCAATTTCAACACAACTTTTTAATTTAAAAGGTAATTTGGGAAGGACACATTTTGAAACTCAGTGCTGCTTGTGCTCACTGCTGGTTCTGTTTGGCTGCTCAGAATGCAACTGGTGCATGAGAAAGTGATGTCATTTCAGTTGTTGCTGTAAATTCATCCCTAGCACTATCCATTAAAACTAATGGAATTATATCAGGATTAGTTTTGGCCCACTTTAGAATTTTTAGACACTGGAAAAAAATTATATTGTGCTCATCAGGAGGTAAAGTAAGTCTGACACAACCTTCATTAATGTTACACTGTAATGACACCCTGTGTTACTTTTCTAGCAGCTAAACCATTACGCTGCTTTAAGGGATTTTATGTGGTCCTTTGTGGACACAGCTGGCTGCAGCAGAGCACTTTCACACATGTGTGGATGTCTCCAGGATGTCTCCATACACATGTACATGTGTGCCTACATCTGTGTGTGTGTGTGTGCCTGTGTAGGTATATGAACATGTGTGAGCACAGATGAAAGCCAGGAGACCTCTGCGTGTGGAAGCATTTTTTACTGTTTTGAAAGAATTTATGAATCTTGCAATTTCATTCTATTTATTAAGTAAATCTTAAAATTAAGAGCAAAATAGTGCCTACATGAGATAAATTTTATTAGTTATCACGAGAGCCGAATTCCTAATCTGTAAGCATTTAGCAACACTGCTGCTTTTTTGGTTGGATCTTGAGAGAGATTTTATTAAAATGCAAATAGTGTAGCTGCAACACCGTTCCCTGATTAAATGAAAGAAGCATCACTTAGTACTCATTGAAGTCAAATGTAATCAAGATAGAATTGACTTTAAATTCGGTTCATGTAAACAGCGCTCATTCTAACTCTTAAAAATCCGTAATATCACAAAAATGCCAGCGTTATTTCTTGAATGGATGCACGGTAAAGAGAAAACTGCTTACATGTTGGATACATTTATGATGGAAATCATGATGAGAAATGCTAGCCTAAAGTTAACTGCAAGAGTGATACCCCTCCTCTGCTATAAACTGGGAATATGTATGGGAATGTGGTGGGATTCTTGCAGGCTGAGTGGAGACCTCTTGCACGTTTGCAGCCTGGGACACCCCTGGTCATTCCTCCTTCACCACAGGGTCACACAATCCCCAATGCCTTGCAGGTATCGTGTGATAGGAATACAGGAATGTGCCTGCTGGCTGAGCCTTTGGGCTCCATCCCCAGTTACTCCTTCAGAAAAGCACCCGGCAAGTGCCCAATTCCAGGAATATCTCCTGGTCATCGCACCCCTCATTTGGACAGATCAGGGTGCAAAGGAAAGGTTCTGCCCGTATTAAAGGCCAGGCACTGGGCAGGCCTGTGTGCCTCAGACTGGGGCTTTTAGGAATCGCTTTGTGCTAAGAGAAGCAGCAGTGTGCTTGCTAAGCCATGTGCGTCCTTCGCTTACTAAGAAGCAGCTCCTGATGCCTCCATTAAGCCCTAATGCTCTGAGGAGCGTGTGACTGGAAGGTAAAAGCTTGTATTGACGTTGTGTTAATGCAAGGCTGGGAATTGCTTGAGGAGTCCTGAGACCTCTGACGTCTGGTGTCTTGGGAAGATCACTGCCATGAGCAGTATTCCAGCCCTGCTGATTTCTGAGGGCGAAACGTGGCAGAATGTGGAGGAGAACAGATAAATGTTCTTCAGGCTCAGGTTTTCCCAACTGATTACTCCACTGACCATAATGAGTAGGAGATGTAGGTGCTTGGTACGGGCTGCTGAACCAATGGAAAAATCTTCACCTTCAGTGAAGGAGGATGCTATAAACCCATCTGTAGAGCGAATAAACAAACCCCAGGAGCTCAGTTTGCTGGTAGAGCATGCAACAATGCTGCATCTGCCTCCCTGCTTTCTTCTGTACTGGGTTTTGCTTTATTTTGATATTGATCTACCTAATTAGATCAATTTAACTTTTAGTGAATTGCCTGGAGTTTTTCTGAACAGTGGCTTAGGCCACGTTCAACAGAAACGTTTGTATTAATGATGGTCTCCTAGCAGCTAAAATTAGATTATCCAGGAAGAAAATTGTATTTTGAATTACTCTGATTTCTCATGGTTTTACGTATTCACTGTTTCTCCCTAGATGATGATTCCTACTAACAATCATTATGCACGTTTCCCAGACGTTTCACTGAATGATTTTAACTTGGAGAAATTTCTTTTTGGAAGCCAGTTGGTACAAAGGAAGTTGGAGTGCAGGTCCATTTTAACGTCACCAGTGAAGTGCAAATGGAAATTAATTCACTTTGCAAAGTGTATTTCAGGATGTGTTTAAGCAAATGAAAATCAACAAATCAAAGGTCATTTTTGGAGAGGAGATGCAGAAATGTGGAGAAAGTGCCTTGGAGCACATCTCCTAATTGAATCCCTGTGGAAGAAATCATGGTGATATGTAAACACCAGAATCAGTGCATCTGGGATGGGTCAGGCAGGTCAGAACATCAATTATCGGGATGGCTTGGTCTGTCTTATTGCAGGTGACTGTAGCAGAAAGTAGGCTTGTATATCTGGGAGAAACAAGAGGCAATGGGTTCGTAATTCCTCCTAGTAACAAGCTGTTTCGCTCTAAATTTTGTATTCTTCCATTTAATATTGCACTCCATTAAAAAAAAAAATTGCTTCATAAAAGTTTTATAAGTGGTATAATTGGAAAGAAAGGTGGAATCTCTGTGAATCCCATTCATTTCCCTTTTTGCAAATCTATCAGTTTCTAATGAAACATTCACATCGTGACCGTGATCTCCTGAAAGCTGCTCCCTGGACACAGAGCCTGCAGCTCACAGCTCTCAGGTCTTCCTGGTCTGGGTCTGCGATCCTTTTCTCCAAGGCTTTGTGCTGATGGCTCTTAGAATTTCAATCTTTAAATCAATTTATTTTTACTGAATTGCTCCTACTTCACTGGCAGTGAAGGACTTTACTATTTTTTATATTCAATATTTCTTTAGTGGTAGCGAGGATTGTATTTAATTACATGCATGAAGCACTTTGGGCAGCTTATTTGTAAACAACTGTTGTACTCCAAAGGACAAAGAAAGGAACAAGCCTAAAAGATTCTCAGTCATTTTGGATTCATCAGTATTTTGAATGATGACTAAGAGGAGAAAAGAAAAAAAGAAAAAAAAGGAAAAGAGTGAGCCTGTTTGTAAATGTGTGTGATGTGCAGGGAAAAGTGGCAGAAAGCATGGGGCTGTTCTTCAGTGGTGGTGTAGTGGATGATGACCCTTATGTTCAGGGTATCTTAATCTTAGATTGGGTTATTCTGTATTTGACTTGTGCTGTTTCAATACTGAGTAGCTGAAAAGCTTAAATATTCTTAAATAATAGCTTTTTCTTTCTCTCTTCCTTTTTTTTAAATGTGAAAAAAAATGGTGCATCTTTGGGTAGAAGTGACTGAAATTCAGATGTGCATCCTTGCCCCTGGGGTGCCAAAACCCAGGTTATTTCTGTTTGTTGAGGCAGGGTTGAGGTTTGTTTTCTTTTGTTTTATTCTCCATAGACTGACAATGAGTGCTAAACCTGTCACACTGTGTTTTAGTGTGTCACTTTGCTGTAAACAGGCCAGTGGTACAGGTAACTTAAACTCCACCGAGGGACTACTGAAAAGCAGAGAAGAGCGTTAGCCGTTTCATGGGCTGAATAGAAAAAGATAGGATGAAATCATTCCAGAAGCAGAAAGGAAATGTGATTTCCATGCTGCTTTATGATTTATACTTTCTGAGCTGTGCTACAAAGGACAGCAATGAAAGGAAAGCAAAACATCCTCTGGTGATATTCCAGTAACATTACAGATTACGGAAGGATCGCAGCTGAAGGCTGCCGAGCTCCCCTCAGCAAGGCTTGGCAAAGGAGCTGTGCTGTCCCCTCCAGCCCTGCTCTGCTGCTGCTGTGCTCCAGCAGATCTGTGCCCTGGGACACCCTCTGCCCTTGTCCCTGCGTCTCATTTTCTCCCAGCTCTCCTCAGTAATTTTGGGAATCAGGAGGCTGACCGTGGAGATCTGGTAGCCTGCAGCAGCTCTGCTCTATTTTCGTGTTATCTGTTGGCTCAGGTGGGCTTAACACCGTGCCTTGGAGGTCAGCATAGAAAGATTTAGAGGAGGATTACAAAGAGCAAAAGATACAGACAAAAGCAGTGTCTCCTCCAGTGTCAGACCAGCACTGGGCAGCACTGAGATGCAGAAAGAAGTGGATGCTCTTCCATCAGCAGTTTCTCCACTGTCACTCAGGTCAGTATAGGGAAGTATAATTTACAAAGTGGAAATTGCCCTTAAACTCCTAAAGATGATGTCTGGAAGACTGAGGCTTAAATTGCTGAAACTTGGCCTAGGTTTCTAAGTTGAAAAATACACTTATTCCATCACTTTACTAATCCCAATTCAGCAAATTTGACACTGTTGCATCAAAGGCCTAAATGTAAGGCCACAGTCAAATGCAGAGTAGAGATAAAGGAACAACATGGTGACAGCGTGCCTGCATGGCCACAGCAGCACTGAGCACTGTGTTTGAATGGCGTGCATGGGCAAAAGCTCTGCTCAGGAGTGGGGAGCTGAGACAGGGAGAATGGAAGCTTCTCAGGTTTGTGATATTGCCTTGAAATGTATGCTAACAGCCAAGCGAAACAAAAACTGATTTTGTGACTTGTGCAAACTTCTGCACAGGATTTTGGACCTCTTTGAACATGAGTATTTGTCCTTCTTCAGCAAGGTCTTGGTCTTCCTCCGGGGCCGGTATTTGTAATCCGGGTACTCCTTCATGGTCCGGGTTCTTCGTCTTCTCACATTTGTGTGTTTTGCGCTCCTCTTCTTAGCTGTGGCTAATTCAACCCGGGAGGAATCTGATTTGCCGCATCGTATAAACTGCTGAATTCAACCATGAAATTTAGCATGCAAAACTCTGTTTTTTCTTGTAGCTATGATTAAAAAACTCTATCTCAAAGATGCCACGTTCTATTTTGTGGGACTTCCAGAAGTGTTTATAGTGTCACTTCTTTGGGTTCCATACGTACTTTGTTAAAAGGAACTTTTCCAGTATGTTGGGTGTTTCATTGTTAGGATCCATTTTGGCAGAATAAGTTTATATCCTCTCGGTGGAACTCCAGACTGTTTAATCAAGATTAAATGCTTGCTGAATTGGAGTATTAAAGATTTTTTAGAAGAGCTGTGTCTAAGGTTCAGGGAGGGGACCATGTATTTGGTGGAATTCTAGAAGTCTCCATTTCACAAATTTAGAAGACTTGTCTGTTGCCTGCTTAACGTAAGATATTCCTCTGATCCGGGGAGAAGCTTCATAAAGTGTGAATCCTCTAATCTGCTGAGATAGATGTTGAGAGAAATTTTATTGTCAGGATTGGCTTCAGTTGCAAAACTTGGATCTGCACTGCAGGACCCTCCTGCTCATATTCCATAAGGCTTCTCCAGGCTGCTGAGCACACCCAGGCAGTGCTTTGGCTCAGCAGTAGAATCGAGATGGAGCCCTTGCTCAGGGCATTCTTTTTCAGGTTTTTCCACTCGTGTTTTTATAGACTTAGCAACCTTCCAGTTCTTTGTCTTACCTCAGAAGGTAATGTTTCCACACTCAATTTCATCCGCAGCACTCAATGCGGGCATCCTTTCCAACCTGACTGCATATTTGCTGAATGTGGTGCTCTGGGTTGGGCACAGGGCTCAGTGAAGCTGTGCATAGAGGGTGACTTCATGTGCTCCCATGTTCCAGTTGGAAACAACTCTTTGTAATGCTCACTGAGCTGCAGATTTGGTTCTCTATAATCCCTTGTCCACAGCCTGACATAGCTGGAAACAAAAGCATTTCCTGGTGTGATTGCTCAGCCTGTTTCATTGAAGAGCTCCCACGTTTTTCCCCTTCTTTCTGCAGTCACTGGAATAGACAATTTGAACTATTGTAGCTGTTGTGGTAAGTGCAGGTCTGTCTTCACGTTTGTTGTGTTGCTAGGGAATGTGTGCAGCTTTTGTTGCTTTTGAATTATAGCTGCTAGTACTTATCTTCAGCAAATGGTGTTTATAGCAAGTTCTTTGAAAGCAGTGCAGTCATTTGTACTTAAGACAGAATTATGGCAGTAGCAAACAATTATAGGAAGGAATTTAGCCCAGTGTAGCTTTTACACACGGGAAACTGCTTACTCATTATTCACTTCTGTAAGAAAGTTTCCTTAAATTTCTAGAAAAATGGAAGAAGATTTTACGAGCGCTAGCTAAAAGGGAGGTATTTCCATTTTCCAAGGAGGTTTCCTGTGAAGCTAAAATGCTTTGTGGAGCCTTAAGCATTTCAGTGATCCCTTGGGAAGGGATGAGGATCGAAGAAGTGAAAGAGGGCTGGGGAAATGGCATTACTGGAACGCTGATCTGGGATGAGAAACTGGGACTTGAACTTTCCATATTGTTTCATAAAAGCCATACACTCTTGCATCCTCTTTCCAAATGGAGAAGCTGAGGTTTTATTCAGAAAGCAGCCACTTTGGCCCAGTTTTACTTTCATGGCTGAATTAGAAACGGATTTAGTTTTGTTCAAGTGCAAAATAGAAAATGTTTTCCACGTTTTGTTGTGGTTACACTGAAAATTCTCACAAAATGGAATTGTCGTTGTCGGGTCAGTTCTAATTTACCAGCATTCAGAAATAATAGCAGACAATTATGTCTCCCCATTCCTGTTTTACAGACATTTTGTTGCATATTCTAGCAGCATGTGCCTTGTTCTGTAATCAAGACAAAAGGGGTGGAATGAGAAGGGTGATCTTGGTTCAAAACCCAGGAGTCCACTTTAAGCAAGGGACATCGATGCGTTGTGTTCACAGAAAGAAATCACTGCCTTACTGAGGTGCAGATCTACTGCACTGGCCCAAGAGTCAACTGCAGGGCCCCCAGCAGAAAGAAGTTAGTGCTTCCAGTTGCTCTGATGAAGGATGGATTGAGCTGCCATCTTCTGTGCTGTCATCTAAAACTTCTGTGGAGATGGAGGATGTACATGACATTACCCAGCTGCAGGGAAAGAGCTTCATGACAATCCAGGCAAAGAGAAAGTGTGCGTTAAGTGAGAGGTTTATTGTTTGGGATGTTTTTTATGTTCATTTTGGGATGATATTCCCAAAATGGGAGATCTTAAGTGCTCTTTTTCAGAATACCATTCGGCTGTAGGCACTTCAAAAATGTAATCCCTATCAGGTAATAGTATGAGATTTGTTTTTCCTCTCTTCATACTGTAAGAAAAACAAACACCCACCCTACTCGCTCCCACTTAACCTCATAATTTATGGTCCTGCCCGTATTGACAGAAGTGTGTTTCTTTTTTCCAACATCTTTGTTCTATGACAGGACTTCTGAAAGAACTGAGAGGTGAGAAATAATCTCCCTTTATATCTTGATTATATGTAATTTGTGTTTTCCAGAGTCCTGTACTTCTAGTCACTGTAACTCATTGCGACCTACATAGCGATGGTCAGGGTGAAATTTAGAACTTTGGGCTGCAGGTGACAGTTCTGCAGGTGCTCCCAGCTTACAAAAGGATGCAAACTGAGAGCTGGGGCCTCTCCGAAGTCTGTGTGCTGGGGGGTGGGTTGTGAGTGTCCCAGAACAAGGACAACGCCTGAGCTCAGTGCCAGGACCTTTCTAGTTGCTATTAGTACCCACAGCCCAGTGCAGGGACTCATTTCCAGAAGAGCACTTGAGTGCAAAGAATACAACTCTTGTTTTAGCAAAACATACCAGTATGATTTTTTTTTTTGTCATTTTATGTGTAGTTCCTACTGTCTTATGAGATTCAAAAATGAAATTAGCTCGAAGGCGGTGTGTAATTCCTTGAATATGCAGTAAATGAAATAAGCTTTCTAATTAAAGGTGTTTATAGCTACAGAAGCACTAGATCTCCGATTCTTCTCTTTGAAATAAACTCACCCTCTTGAGTGCTGTTTCTTCTGAGTATCTGAGCCTTATTTTGCCTCTGTGGCATTATTGAGAATTCACAGTAAGCCTGGGCAGATGGCTGCGTTCTCAGCTGTAGATACGTGCAGTAGATCCCTATAACATCTGTAATTTTTTGTTAATATCAGCTATAAATCTTTTTGTAGGTTTTATTTCCTATTTTCACAGCTGTGTGATGAGAATGTGAGCTTCTGGAGATGCTGGAGTTCTCCAGGATAGCAGTGCTAACTAGTCTGGTTTTCATGCTGAAGAGCTTCTTTTTGTTTGGGCGCTGCTTGGTGAAAGCATCTTTGGGCATGCCTTAGCTCTTGCGATGCTGAAGTGTCTTTTGGTGTATGTATTGAGATTTGAGTTTGTTTTTCTCTTTTTAAGCTCTCTTTGCAATCTCTGTAGGCCTCCTGCATGTGCTGCATGCTGTTGGCAGGAACATCTTTTCCATTCAGTGCTGTGCTGCATGCCTCTATATACTGCTTTAATTCTCTTTGATATTATACATTATTTTACATCCCCGTGTTAACTGCAGGTCCTTGGCTGGAGCTCTTCCCTTAAAATCACAAGAGGTGAATTTTCAAGAAGCAAACTGAGAGAAAAAGCTATTAATGAAAGGATTAAGCACTCCTCCAAGTGGGAGCAAATATTTGGTCAGGCAAAGGAGGGACTCCTGAAGATAAAAACATTTTGTCTAACCGGGTTTCTGGCTGTCTGAGAGGATAATGGGGTCATCAGGAAGGGTGGGCTGGAAGTTCTGTAAGGGCAAGGTGTCTTCTTAGCTGTTCTAAGGAGGCTGCAGGACCACAGGCCTGGGATGTGCAGGAATGAGACAGAAGGGTGATCCATGAAGTGGCCTAAGTGCCCGCCCTGTTCTCCAGTTGTTGGGGGTGAATTTCTCCAGCTGGAGAGGACTTGCAGTTACTGCTTGTGTGGCTCCCTGGGGCAATTTCCTTTCTCCTGTGGGAAGGACAACAGGAAAGGACCACCGTTCAGGGCCAGGTCCTGCTAGTCCATGAGCTGCAGCATTGCTCACTGATGCAAGCAGGGCTGGGTGGACAGGACCAATATTGTCTTCTGCTGTCGTTGTCATCACATGCTCTGGCATCTCAACTACTGATGTAAAATAATGAAAGGGGTTGCCAGGTCAGGTAGGTTAGATGAATTACCCAGCTCAGATACTCCTATCTAAAGTGATCTGTATCATTATGCTGAGCATCAGCAAGTTTCTTACTTGCAAAGCTGTGCTGGAGCTCTAGTTTCTCTCAGGCGTGAGCAGTCATTAAGGAATTCTTTGGAGTTTGGGTCTCTTGATTTAGTGCATATCAAAGAAAATGCCAAGCCATTTCTATGGAGGAAAATATTTTAACATTAGAAAGACATTCAGGAATATAAAAGGGGGGGAAAAAAAAACTACTGTGGAGAAAAGAAACTTGTTCACAAATGAAGGATTTTAGTAGATTTTATTTTAGTAGATTTTATGGGTTGCAGGTTTCCAGTTTTGTGCCACTGCTTGGTGAGGCTGCAGTATGTGCTGGGTTTAATCTGGGGTATGTGATTCAAAATACAGAATGGAACATCTTTGCTTTGGGGAGAGGCATTTGTAGTACAATCTAACAGAGCAGTACTTTTCCATTTCCAATTAGTTTTGTTCTACAATAAAACCGCCTTTGTCTCAGCGATATTTTGTGAAAACTCAAATTAGAGCATATGAATCCAGAATATCAATCAGCTTGTGAACTATGTGAGATGCCTCGAAAATGAAAAGCAAAGAATGGATTAGTATTGGTCAAAAGCAGGGGTAAAAAAAAAAAGAGCAATAAATTCCAAGAGCAAATGTAACCAGATACAATGAGATTAAAAATGAATCAAGGTCAATTGTTGACTAAAACAGTTTAGTATAGACAAATAGGGTAATCAGGACTTTATGAGGCTTTATCACAAAGTCTTTAAAAAGAGACTTGCCCAAGGACACCCAGCGCATCGCACCAAAAGCACTAAGCAAGCCCTCTGAGCCTGTGTTCTGCCCAGCCGTGAGCTGCAGGTGCCCAAAACACCACTGGCAGAGAGGTTTCTGCCTGTGCTCTGGTTTCTCAGTGCTCTTTCTGCAAAGCAACAACGGGTATGTGAGGTGCTGGGTGGCACACTGCTGGGCTGACCGGCAGTGCGAGTGCAGCAGCCTGGGGGAGCTCTGCAGCTGCAGGGCATCATCTGCTGGGTCTGAGGAAGGTAGGAGCAACTCCTGCATGAGCCTAATAGCCATAAAACAAAAGAAGGCTCTTCAGAGCCTTGCTGTTTTCCTTTTGAAAGCAGTTTTATGCTGTGAAACCTTGAAGTGCCCAATAATCCTTGATGTCTTCTCTCTGGCTGGGTGCAATGATGATTATATGCTAGATTGCAGAGAAAAACATATAGATTAGTGTTTCAAAATGATCATAACGCTTTGTTGCACTGCTTTACAATCTTCCAAAGTGCTTTACCAATACTCCTTTTTCAGACTGAATGCAGGGATGAGACAAAGATGATCAGTGTGCACATCTCGTGGGTAAGGTGTGTGCAGACCAAGGGGATGGGAACGGTGCTGGTGTGTGCAGTCCTCAACCAGCAGCAGGAGGTTTGTACCACTCCTGGAGATTAATGGTTCCAACTTGGCCTGGGCTTGGGTGACTTTCTGGTGGCAGATGGGGAAGTTCCCAAGCTCTGCCAGGCTCCAGCTTTCCGCATCCCACTCTGTTCAGGTGGGCTGCCCGTCAGTGGGGACAGAGGCAGGCGCCCTGTAACTGCCACAGCAATGGAAACAGTGAACTCTTGAGGTGTGATTTTTGGCAGGTTTTTTTTGCTATTCTGTCAGAGGAGGCACTTCTCCAAGCAGTTTCTACTTCATATTGCCCCAAATAATTCATGTTAGCAATATGCAAATGAATCATTGCAATCATTTTGATGGTAACTGGTCGTGGTTCACTTTGTATATTCACATCTGTTGGAGTTGTCAGTGCAAATACTAAGGCAGCCTATCTCACCTGCACGTTTACACACAGAAAAGGAGTTGTTTGCATGAATCCAATTCACTTTCAAGTGAATCTACATCACGGGACTCTGCCCTGATGTGGCAGAGCAGTGACTACACGCTCCAGTTGGGCAGCTCCACGTGCAGGCAAAAGCCTTAGGTGGAGAAGCGAGGCAGACATCTGGAGAGGCAGCCCAGCAACTCGGTGGAGGAAGCTTTGGCCTTAACTTGTCTGTCAGCACCGGTAGGATGAGTTTGGAAAGCTTGCCATCAGAATTAAGTTGGGCAACCAGATGTATCCTGTCCTGCAGTAGCATCCCAGACAAGGGATGCCCGCTGTTTTGCCAGGCAGTGTTTCAGCTGATGTGGGAGGCAGAGCTCTGGCAGATTTTCTAGGTTGACGGTAACTGTGCTTTCAGACGCTTTATTGTGAAAATTCGATTTCTTAAGCATTAATTTAATACAAAAAACGTTGTCAATTGATAACCTCATAATCTTATTTTAGCTCTGGATGCAAAAAGGACACAGACATGTGTCTGTCTGACTACCAACAGCTGCAGACCGCGAGGGAAAATCAGAAGGCAAAAAACAGCAGTGATTTTGTTTGTCTGAGCAGATGAGAATAATTTATATGTACAGGCTATTTATAGGAAGGCTGCAGCAAGCTAATTAATTGTTTATAGGGAGAACTTTAAAGAGCATAACCTGAGATCTGACATTCTGTGTAATAATTATAATTAGAGATGAGCTGGAATCGAAAATCAGGATGTGAGCACAGATACACTTTGGAAAACTTTTGAATCTGATCCAGACCTCAGCTGTGCAGCTTGTCGCAGCCCTCAGGGCAGGCTGGAATGAAATCCTGGGCTGGAATTCAGCCTTCTGTGTTCTGGTAAAGTGCAAATCTGCATCCACGTTATGCAATTGTGTGTAACTCTCAATCATCATCTGGCCTAGTGGAGGAGCAGCACACAGTGGGTTGCTGTGCTTCTGCTGGTTTTGGTTTTTTGTTTGTTTTTGTTTTTTGAAGAAGTAACTTGGAAAAGCTCACTGAGCTGTGAGTCAGGGTCTTGTAAAGCTAGCACTGAAATTTATGAGGTGATCATCAACCTTCTGAACTATTTAAATAGCAGTTTAATCTCTGTGAAGCTCTCTTCAGCTTTATAGGAAAGGATTGGTGTATTGGTGCTTTCCAGATGTGGAGGAATAATAGAGAAGAACTGGAATGCTCAGCTTGGAAAGTCAGTGGAATACTAGGGGTGTGGGCTGTGGTCGTGCCTCGCACTCACCAGCACATATTTCCCACTGCTATGCGAAAACACCCAAGTATTTTGAAACTTGGTTCTAATTCTAAACTAATTAGAAGTCAAGCACTGTGTTCTGTATAGATAAATAGACAATGGAGAACCACAGTGAGAGAGCACTGAGTAGCCAGAGGATTAAATCTTGGTCAAATATTTATCCTAGCCAGCATATCTCAGTTTATATGAGATCCCTGTCAGCTGAAAGAAAAATGCATCCAAGGGAAGGCGACGTCCTGCCTGCATGATTCAGTTAACAAATATGCAGCTGAATGTCAGATAGTTTGTTTTTCTTCCACGTACCAGAGGTAATTGCTCGAGAGTTCACAATACTATTTATAGGATGCTGGTGAACTTGGAAGCCTTGTTCATCAGTGCAGCAGCCAATCTGTTTTGTAGGGGGAATCCAGAAGGCCTTGCAGGGCAGGGCTGGCACTCCGTTAGGCAAGCACGCTTCTTCCACAGCCATCACAGTAACAGAGGGTCTGCAGAGAGCTGCAGCACGTTGGGATCTGGTGAGATCCTGTGTGAGCAACACTGACTGTGGCCGTCCAGCATTCAGCTTTGCATAACTGAGGATGTCGTGCGCTGGGAGCTCTGCGCTCAGTCGCTGTGGGCATGATTTGCTGCTGACATTGCTTTGTTTCTTCTATTCCATCTGAGAAATGTCTTCTGGCTGCTCGTGGCCGAGCTTATGCTTTCCTTTACTTTCTTAATTTCTCTTCCTACTTTCTTCCTCCTGTCCATGTTCAGCAGGTGCTAGGGACTGCTGCGTGATGCTGTTATTTCCCTCATGTTGGTCACAGGCGATGTTCTGCCCCTCAGGGTAACTTTTCTGAAGCATAAATACATTGTTCTAAAGCTACCTTTCTACCACGGTGGTTTATAAAAGTGGGGGTTGGTATCCACAGCTCAAACTGAACTGCAGAGCTGAACTTCCTCTGCAGAGCACTGCTGTGAGCTCAGTGCTGCTCGAGGAACTATTCATCATTCTTGTCTTCTTTGGTGAACTCGCAAGCCTGTCTAATAAGGACCACACGCATAATCTTTTATTTATGCTATGGTCTATTTATCAATGTGAGGTGAGAATTTGACCTTAATTGTACAAACTTCGGTATTCCCAAGATGTGTCAGGATGCAGTTTCCTCTTGCAGCTCTGCCCTCCTTCACCCTCCTGCGTTTTCATGGCACTTTTTGTGATGAAGCTAATTAAGCCACACTCATATATAAGCACCACTGCATGCTTTTGTCAGCTAGGGAAAAGATCTCCGAATATAACAGAAGGAAAAAATCTCTCTGTATGTAAGTATATGGTGTGTGGAGCAGGAGTTTTTCTTCTGAAGTAAATCAGAGTTGGTTCAAATCAAAAAATCATTTTACTATTGGCATTGCTATGAAAGCAAAATATTGACCCATCCTGTGAATGTGTGCTCATCTCCATTTAATCTGGAGCAGTAAAGGAAAGAAAAAAAAAAATAGAAGCTGTTATTATAACCTTCCTTTCTATCATTCCAAATGATGGAATGGTGATTGCTGTGGGTTAGGAAATATTTACCTTCCAATGAGCACTGAGGTTGGAACAGCTGAATCTGAAAGGCAAAAAGAGGGATCAAGTGGGGTTTGAGTTGGTGAGTGGAGACCTGAGGGCAAAATCAGCTGCAGTGGGGACAATGTCTGGTTTTAAAAGAAGAAAAAAAAAATGGTTTAGGCATCTGCACTGAGCTGTGCCCTGTATGGCTTTGGTGTTCACTCTGTATGGTTTCCAGAATGTTTTTTGTTGCATTGTAGAGATATATTTTCATATCATTACTGGCTTTGCCCATGCGTTGAAAAGCTTCTCTTTACACAACGCATCCAGTTGTCCAAATTTTGGGTGATCCAAAGGTCTTGAGCCAATGACTTACAAGAGGACACTCAGATGCTGCTCAGCCTTTGGGATAAGGTGCACCTCCTGATCTGCTGCAGCCGAGTGAGCTTAAGAAATTAGACTAATAGAGCCTTACTCCTCTCCCTCTGGAAACAAAAGCAGAATAAATGGTTTTTCTGTTTTCTTTTTGCACTTTATGCCCAAATCAGAATTGCAGAGGGCACTGAACCAACAAGCACTCGTTTCAGCTAAGCTTCTATTTTGCCATGAGAGTAAAATCAAACCATGGACAGCCCCTCAAAAGCACGCACACAAATGAACTCGGAGTCGGATGGTTGTATCAGGTCTTGTTCTCCATGTGCAATACCTTTAAAGATAGGCACAAAATTACAACGTGGGGTGATATTACGTGTGTGCCAGCATCTTTCTGTTAAAGCTGCACTGCTGTTTGCTCTGTCCTCCCCAGTACCCCATCGCAGCAGCTACTCCTCGTCTCACATCTCAGTGTTATAATTCAGAGATTTAACTTAAGCTAACTTGGCTCTTCAGGCAGGAGTCCACACTTTGTCAACAGCAAGGCAGATTTTTGCCTCATGAGCACACTATGAGTGGAAGCATGCGAGCTTTGCCTGGCTTTGGTTACCTGTTTCCAGGGATACTGGGATTTGCTTGAATAAACTTCCGTGTTTCTAATTTCTCTCTTCTTGTCAGGAGATCTGTGTGCATTCTGTTTTTGCTGCTGGCTTCAGATGCTGCACAGGGGTTGGATGGCAGTAGGTTTCAGTTTGTGTGAAAGGGTAGCGCTCAGTAAAATACATGTTAGATTTTTAATTGACATTGGGCCATTAATCTAATTCATGTGCGGACCAGGTAAAAACACTTCATCCAAAAACCAAAGTATGGAGGAGGGGCTGTTGGATTAGATGCAGTGTGCTGCTTAAACATGTCACCAGCCACATCCATTAAAGAAAGAAAAGACAACGAGTGTGATTCCAGGTATAGAGAGATACCTCAGGACACTGTTAAGCCACTCAGCAGTTGCTCACTTGCACAAAGTACATGCGTCAGACTGCAGGACTGGGACAACATGCTGTCATGCTTGCCTATGATACTGCCTGGGTATCGGAACAGTCCTTTGCCATCATCACAGCCTGGTGGGCACTAATGAAATAAGCCCACTGATTCAAAGATACTCTACGACTTTGCCTCAAGTAGATATATATGTATATATCCATTCTGGCTTATAAAAAAATAAATAAAGTGCACAGAGCAATTTCTTGTTACCTCTGGGATTATATGCCAGGATGATTTGTCAGAACTCCTACAGCTTTGCTGCCTTTCCACCTATTTCTTCCACCTTTCCCCTTTTATTTTATTTTTAGATTTCAGTTTATTGTTTTTAAAGTCAACGAGATCACATTGGTGCCTCAGGGGAGGAATTTAACGCCACACCACAGTAAAAATGCCATTCTTTAAAAAGTTATGCTATTGCTCTGCAGCTTTTAAGAAACATCCATACAAAGCCAATGGAATGAAAGTTTTTAACTAGGCTGAACCGTTCATAAACAGCCATGGAGCAAAGCAAGCCTGGCTCAGAGCCCAGCTGGCCCCAGTTAGTGTGCATTTCCCTGAGAAGCACACGGTTATGTCGGTAGGTCATGGCTGGGACAACACATTGCACTATGGATTGTTTTCAGAGTGCAGCAGAGGCTGGAGAGCCCAGACAGGCTGCCTTCACTGCTGAAGAGCACAGTAAAATATTCATCAGTAGGGAATGAGGGAAGGACGAAAAGCTTTGGTTCCTCTGACACGTAGTGAGAAGAAAGGAAGAAAGTGAACTGTCGTTGTTTTGGACGCTTTTAATGAACACACGGTGTGAAGCACCAATATCGCACTCGCAAACCCCAGCCGTTCGGGTGATCGCTGCAGCAGAACTTCTTCCCGAATCCTCATTCTTTTTGATAACGTTCTGAAATTTGGTTTGGCTTGAAGTTTCTTGCAGTTTCTTGATCCATATGGGAAGAATCCAAGCAATTCCAGGTTTGCTGTGTAATTTTATTATTCGCACAAAATTCCTCCAACCACTTAGAAATGATGTGCGTGTGAAAAACAAATATAAGCTCCTTGTTCTAATCCTAATTGAGCTGTAATAGCCTCCCACTGGGTACTTCTGTGTCCCTTTCGGATACTAAATCCCTTAAAAAATCTAACCCCTAATCCACTTACTTCCTTTGAAAATCAAATTAGGCAGCCAAGGGTACTTCTTGGTAACCAAGTGCCTTTGTAACCCAAATCCGGGTCGTGTTCTGAACTGAGAGTGCAATTGCAAGTCCTGCTGGCTGTGAGCTGTGCTCTGCCTCGGGGTTACCTGGGGGGGATGCTCTGTGCCCCCTTCCTCCTCCTTCCTCCTCCGTCCCTTTCTCGGGGGGTTGAGGCTCCAAACAGCTCCCAAACTGGTGATGTGCAAGCAGCTTAGGTAGGAAACGGTGAAAAGGTGAAGGCTGCCGCCTCAACGTTGTAACACATGTGAGGCCACTGTGGTGGATGGTGCCGTTGCTGTGTCTGTGCTGGTCGCAGCTGCTTGGGAGCAAAGTTCTTCTCTGGGGTGGATGAGCTGCTTGGATCACTGCTGAGGGCTGCTTACTTAGCTCCCAGGGATAACAGTTGCTGCTTAAATTGCAGCAGGGTCCTTGGAGCTAGGGCAGTACTCTTGGGTCTCTCCTTCAGGTTCTTACAGTTTTATTCCATCTCTGTGTGTGGAACTAAATGCTGAGCAAATCTGGAAGGCTGTAGGGAAAAAGAATTGAGCTACATTGGGAAAGGAGTGGCTGCCAGGCTCCCTGACTGCCTCTCCAGCACACATCTCTGTTAGCCACAGGCTCCCTGCCCTTTGGTGAAAGTGAGGATGGAGAAGCATGTTACCAGTCACACAGAGCAGTCTGCTATTGTGAAAATAGCTGCTGCCCTTCCCAGCTGTGCTTGCGTGGATGGGTGGCTCTGTGGATTCCAGAACTGGCAATGCAGAAGTCAGTGATGTGAGAAAAAATCTCCTAGGGTTCTTGGATCTGTGCAGAACGTGGATGGAAAAATTGCTAATTGCTCTGCAGTTCAAAATAGAGCCAGTATGTGAACATGCCTGAGCTCTTACCCAGCCCAGTCCTGTGCCTGACAGTGCTGTGTCAGCTCAGGTTTCCCTGTGCAAGATGAAGTGGAGCATCTGTGTTTGGGCAGAGAAGAGGTCTGGTGCTGGTTTTGTGCACCTGGAAATGAGGGGCTTGGTGTGGCTGGTCACTGTGGGATGTGACTCTGAGTTACTGCCATCTGAGTTGATGAGCGGACTGCAAATTTCTCTGACATCACTGAGGCAGAAGGAGCCTGCCTGCTCCTGGCCAATGCCAGCTGTGGCATTCAGCATTTAGTCCTGCGCTGGCTGCCTTCTGCCACAGGCACCTGCACTGCACTCTGTTCACATAGCAGCCGAGCACTGGGTGGCCCTGGAGGCACCTGGTCTTGCACTGATGTGGTGCTCCTACAGATGGGCTGGGCTGCCCAGCCCGAGCGAAGTGCTCGGCTCCCAATGGGAGCTGCTTGTTGGAAGAGATGCTGTTCCACAAGTAGAGCAATGCAATTCCCTCCTGTCCTAAGGCAATCGCCTGTATCTGAGTCTTGATACCGTGTAGAACAAGATGCCACAGGATCAGAAATGCATAGCACCCCTTGTTGCAGGTTTGGAAGCATCTGTAGAAATGTGGTCCCGTGTTATTTTCTCAGTGTAACAAATGAAGCATGTGACAGAATGAGGAATTGTGGTGTCTTGTGCAGTAAGCTCTGTAATGCCAGCCAGTCTCCAATTCGCTTTGGCTTTCAACCCATTTGACTAATGACACGTCAGTAGTTCTTGCAGTACTGTGAACTTTGCTTTCTTTACCCTCAACTTTACTTTTCAGAGTGGGCAAGAAGCACTGTGAGATGTGCAGGAATCCTCACACAGTGATGAGGCGTTCTGTATCCCACTGAAGTGCTGTTTCCATCTTTGTGCTAAAAAATATCCTATTGCTGACCATGGCCCTCCAGGCAAGTGTTTTCTGAGCACGTATTTGTCACAGATTACTAAGCTCAGAAGGGATATGATATGTAAAAGCTGGTCTGTGATTATGTTAAAAGGTGTTTAGTGAGTAAAGGCAGAAAAATAGAGTTTTGGTAGCCTTAAACAAGAAGGAACATCTAAAACTATTTCCATTTCAATATAGAAATAGTCCTGCTGTCCCTCACTCCCTGGAGGGCTGCAGGAAGATCTCTGTGCCAGGTGATGCTGAGGGCAGACGGACCCTACGCTCTTGCAAGCTTTTGTTACTGTGCCCTAATTATGATTGTAATTTTTTTTTTGTAATCTGCAGAGATTATTACAATTGTGTTGAGATTCTGTATCTCCTTTGCACATACTTATCCTTTGATGATCTATGTATAGTATTAGCTACCTCTCTAATTACATCTGCCTGATTCTTCAGCAAATCTTTTAAGGCAGCATTAATCAACTGAATTTGGAACAGAGAGCACCTGGGGTGCCTCGTGCAGACCCTCAGATTTAATTTAAATTGTGCTCTCAGAAATGAAAGGCAATTTCTCAAAGATTTTTTTAAAATTTAACTTCAAAGCCTCCCAAGGATATTTTATTTGGATAGATCTCAAAAAGAAGAACATTTTTTATTGCCAGTGTATTCAGCACTCAGGCACCTCCAGTTTACACCAGTAAGGCAGAGAAGGTTCAGTAGTCTGTCAAAGGACATTGAAAGAGTTTCCAGCAGCAACTTGGGAACGATAAATAAGGTACACACTTGTTGGAAGGGAGCATGTTTTATATCTCCATAAAGAAAAGATCTTTCCTGGTTACAGCACTGTGTGTTTCACAACATGCTGTTGGGTTTTCTCCAAGTGAGACGCTTTTGTTGAAGGAAGGGAAGTTATTTTAGCCCGGAAGAAAGGCAGCACAGAGAATTTGCTTCACAGTTTGACAACTGTTCCTCAGAAGGTTTGCAACAAAGGTTTTTTGTGGGAAGACATTGCAAATTCCAGACTCGAGGAAAAATAATGGTCTTGGTATTTCTGAATGGGCACAAAATGGAGCAGAAGGTGCCCTTAAGGTACGAGTCTATCCAGATCTGTCTTTCAGCAAACTCTGGCTCACTCATCTTGCTGTCCATCAGACTCATGTACAACAGAAAGGCAGCTGAGGTTAGGAGCAGTTGTTTGGTTCAATGGTAAAACTTTGGGATATGGGACTGGCAGCAGTTCCAGACCTACAAACAAAATATACACCTGCATGCTTCAGGTCGGTGGTTTTCTCTCTAAAGACACTTCCTTGAGTGGGTCTTTGTGGGACCTCGTCCTGAGAAGGTGAGGCCCTGGGTGTAAGAAAATCTTGAGGGTTCCTTTGCTGTGGAATACCATCAGCTGACACCACTAGGTATCAATTGCAGTTGCAGAAAACAATCAGTGATAGACGCTTATATGTGCTACATGTAGTAAAAAACAAACAAACACTTTCAAAGTACGTGAATGATTGAACCTTGGATGGCAGAGCTCATCTGAGAGCCTTCTCTTGAGCTGCCCCACGCCAGGCAGCTCTGAGCTCTGGGTGCTGCCTGCAGCCTGCACTCAGCACAGTGCCTCGGGGCGCAGAATGGCCGTATTTCACATGCGCGTCCAGGCAGTGATATTTCATGAATTCTGCATGCCAGGTCGTACTGTCTTACATTTCCATTGTAAAATGCACTTGTGCCAGTGGGATGAGGGAAATCGGATTTTCGTCTAGAACAGAGTCCAAGATTCTTTATTTCCATATATTTTTTTTCCCTGTTTCTTTTGTAAAAGCCAGGAAATGAGGCAAATTGAAGCTATGCCCATATTGTCTTCTGGCACCAGAGAAATAAATCAGCATTTTACTGAGGTGGTATGTAAATACTGCTCAGCCTTTCTCATGTGATTGCCAATTCGGTCTCTATGCAATACAGTGTGGCAGAAATGATTCTTCTTTAAAGCTCACCATCACCATTCACCTTACCACATTCAAATAATATTGGCAAATATTCATTTGATGGAGATTCTCTGTTCATTAACAAAAAGAGAAAAGACGAATCTCTAGTAGCATATAACTGCCCCATTAAGCAGCCATCCATTGGAGAGCTAATAGTATCAAATATAGTTTTCTGACCACCAGATGTTGATGATTACAGCGGCACTGACTTGGGGGCAGGAGAGCAGAGAGCAGGTCAGGGGTGAATTGGTTCCCCCAGAACGAAGCAACCCACGGGGAAAGCAGCAGCAGCACTGGGATGGATGATGGGTGGCCAATGGGTGTCGCACAGTGTCTGCAGGGTAGAACCTGATGGCTGAACAAAATCCCATCTGTGTCAATGTGGAGCCAACACTTTCCTGGATGTCTGCTCCCGTTCCAATATCTAGATGTGATTCAGCCTTGACTGCTCAGGTGAAAGCTGCTGCACCTCTCCTTGGACACCAATCTGAGGAAATAAGCATCTCCTCACACATAACCTCATCCTTCCAGAGGAAACAGCTTGGTACACACCGGCTTTGATTTCAGGTGATTTAGCAGAGGAAGATAAAAGCTTCACAGATGAGATGGCTAAGCTGGAGGAGCCGGTGAGGGGGAAGGGAGCTCTGCATCCCCCACATCACTGCCCATTCCCTATCTTTGTGCAAGCCACTCGTGGCTGTGCAGAGAGGATCACAGTTTCAGCATTGTTCCTTTCATTTTGCCTAATTAAGATGTTCGGAATGATTGAGTCAAGTTTACTGTTCTAGTAGATCTTTTTGAAATAATGCTACAGAAATTAACCAACTTCTTTTCTTAATCATCCATTTCATTCTGACCTGTCACCTTTCCTTACAGCACTAGCATGTAAATCTTATGCACATGCAGTTAAGCTATGCTAATGTATTCCACAAATCACTCCCAGGGTTTGCTGCAGTGTGTTGAGCAGAAATGTGATGTGACAGAGAATAGAGAGGAGAGAACACGCACACCTTTCTGTGGGCGCTCTGTAACTCTAATGAAATAAAGTCTTAGAAAATGCTTGGTGTCTGCAAAAAGCACCCAGCTCCTTCCCATGCCTTTTACCTTTGTTTCCACTTGTCCCATGTTGCCTTTAGACTTAAGGAATAGCAAAAAGGAAACAACCATCAGATGCAAACTGGCAGTGGTGGGGAGCTCTCGGTGTGACTGACACACAATGTCATAGGCTGCATTTTCTTTCTCTGCAAGAATAGATGGCTGTTTTGCTGTATGAATAGCTGCTTCCTTCTTGTGTCCAATACAAAAGCTAGTGCTTAAGTATAAAAGCTTCTCATCAGATCCTTCCAGGATGTTCTTTGCCCAGATCTTCACTTTGAAGGCACTTTTTGCAGTGTGGTATCTGAATTACATAGAGTAAGTGGCAGCTTTTTTTTCTGGAAATAGCAGTTCTGAGCAGGGTTTGGAGTGAATAAAAACTGTTGGAAGTGGCGAAGTGGAAAAACTTGTGGTATTTTCTGAGGGAAGCTGTTGTCTTTTCTTAATCCAGACTTCCAGAAGTCCACCTAATATATTTTTCTCCTCTGCAAAATAAAGCTCTACTTTCAGAAAAATCCTCTGGGTGCAATTAGAAGAGATGGTAGAAATACTCACAGTTAAAGATGAAGCCACTTAAAATCCAAAGGGGTTTAATTCTGAATTAATGCCGTGATCCTACACCCACTGATACCTATGCTTAACTTTAAACACATGGAAATCATTTCAGCCCAACTGAAAAAAGGCCTCTGTTTGTGACTGCAGAGAGATAGGTGTTAGATTCATAAAATGGAACAGGTTGCCCAAGGAGGCTGTGGATGCCCCGTCCCTGCAGGCATTCAAGGCCAGGCTGGATGTGGCTCTGGGCAGCCTGGGCTGCTGGTTGGCAACTCTGCACATAGCAGGGGGTTGGAACTGTATGGTCGTTGTCCTTTTCAACCCAGGCCATTCTGTGATTCATTCTATGGAGATGGGACCCGTAAGCTCTCCTCTAATCGTGCCGTGAAGCGCAGGCTCTTGTTCATCACTGGCAAAAATGCAAATCCCGTGGTGGTGACTGTGTTGAAAAATTGTGTTTTGTAGCTGAGAATCTGTGCTATCAAATAGTGTTATTGTGCTCTTTGTATCTGTTGTCATTTCCATGGAAATAAATAGGAGGCATTACTTTTGGCACAACCCAAGCATTTTATGACATGGCCAGTTTTATTCTCTCTTCTCTCTCCTTAAAGAAAACACTGATAAATGTTGCTTTGCTTTTGATTCATTCTCTGTAATAGCTTTCTCTCAAGCCCAGAAAAATCCTATACAGAGACACAGACTCTCTTTCACAGAAGAAATACATCGACTTCTTGGTGTGGAGAACAGTCTTTTTTTTTTTAATCACAGAGTCTGGTATCGTTGTCCCAGTGTTAGCATCTGGATGTAACTTTGCCAGGCAGACAGACTTCCTCTTGTGACTCAAAGCCAGGGCGAGTGAACACAAAATGAATTTAAAGCAAAGAATAACGACACGTAGTAATTAGCAGCTCCATCTTCACCCTCTCTCAGCTAAATATGTCTGTGCATACGCAAGGGTATTTATATATACATGTACATGTACACAGGAAGAGCATTGCTCTAATTTTACCTCGTGTGTCTCAGCAGATGCACATGCAGAAAAAAAATGAGATGAATAATTTGCTGCTGCACAGTATGGAGTGGGGGTTTGCTTTCCAAGCGCTTACAAACTTGTAAACGTCTGCCCAGATCCCTGCACTCGGCCCATCAGCTGCCACTGCTTTGCTGGGATGTGTAGCAAGGGAACAGGTGAGGGAATTCAGCCTTCAGGTGGGGTGTGCATCCAGCATGGGTGGTAGGGCTGAAATCCGGGCTGCTCCTTTGGCCCTCTGTCACCAACGTGAGAGCAGAGGAAGAGGAAGGGGAGGAATCACAAAATGCATCTGCTGCTGCTTCTGCCTTCTTTTCTTTCCCAGTTATTTGAAATTTCTGAAATGCAGGTTCAAAGAAAAGGTAATTACTTTCTGCAGTGGGCATTCATCTAATAGGGGAGTCATTTGCAATGGAAATATTTTAAGTGCTAGGTGAAATGTTGCTAATGATTTGCTTTGTCAGGTCATTAGGTAGCTGCAGGCCTCACTGAAGGTAGCAGGATCTTGAAGCAGCAGCCTCCTTTCTGATCATCTCTCACTTGCTTTTTTTAAGGCCTCCTCTGGACCACAGTCTTGTCTATGGGGACAGTGACGAGGTAGGAGGAGTTGCTGGGATCAGAGCCCTGACATGGGAGGTGTCAGTGCAAGCTGCAAGTAAATGCACCCAGAGCAGGCACTCGCTGTCTTCTTTGGGCATCTCAAACTTTTCCCTTGATACTCGTTAGTGGGTTGGCTTCACAGTCTGCAAATATGTTTTTTTCCCTTTTTCTTCTTTTCTTTTTAATGTTGTAACTCAGCAGGACATGGCTGGCATGTGTGCCAGGGTGCTGTTTGTACAGCGCAGCATCCTGCAGGCTGTAATTCCATGCTGGGCTGTGGCCCAGCAGACATCCCTAGTGAGCACTGCTGAGGCCTTGGACAGATGATCTATGTCAGGGAACACATTCTGCTGCAAGAGATCTGTGATTTAGACTGTCTGCAAAGGGCAAGGATCTCTGAGCTGTTACAGGAATTGGTTGTGAGGGGAGAGAATAGGGGAACTTGGGAGTGATGCTTTCTCTGATGTTATTTGCACTTCTGTACACAGCCTCACTGTGTGTACTGTTACTGTGTATTCTGTGTACTGAGACCTATTTGACCCATAAGTAATGGATCATTCATTCTTTTATTTTTTTCAATTTTTAAAAAAAATTCCTTCAAAATCACAATGAAGTCAGATTTGCAAACTATCCAAAACCAAGTCAGGATGCTTGGTGTCACCTTGACGTTCCTCTTGCAATGATAGATTTGCACAGATTGAAAATTACTGAAAACCTAGCTTGATGATAAACTTGTTTTTTAGACTTGGTGACATGAAAGATATGTCCCTCAGTTTTTTTCTTCTTACCACTTTGTAATTCAGGTAGTTAAGTTTGTTTGAAAGAGGGACTAAAGAAGTAGTGGAATTTGAAACAAAATTCCAGGAGAGATTGTATTAATAGCAGTGCAATGGGATATGAAGGCCTTTCAGAATTTTCTGTAGAAACATCCACTGGACTATTTACAACCTACTGTGTTTAGGTATTTTTGACACAGTACAAAACTTTTCTTGGAAATATTTTATTGGGAAATTTTGTTGTAAGTCATTCAGTGTAGTCAGGTAGCTTTTCTTGTTGTCAGTCTGTTTCTTCATGCTTTCTCTGGGTGTCTCTGTGAAGCAAAGAATGCATTTTTACAAGAGCAAAGTCACAGGGTGCAAAGTAAGGAAACATCAGATTTCCTGACCTGTTTTTTTTCACTTCCACCTGTTTCCAAGTGAACTCTCAGGTCAGGGTATGTATATTATAACTCGAATGCTAAGATCACTTATTTAATCTCTCATCAAAGCTGTATCCTAATGCCTGACCATAGCCTTGGTAGAATTAGAAATAAAGAGTGTTGTCAGGTCCGGAAATGTAGTTATTTCACTTGTCATTTCTTGTTAGTTCTTTCTTTCACCCATGATCACTGAATGGATAAAATATTTAAAGGAATGTGCTGTGTTCTATCAGATGCAGTTGAGATGAGCAGCAGGGGCTGTCGGCAGGAGAGGTCACCAGGCACTTTCACTCGGCTTTCTTCCAGGGCCTTTGTAAGCCAGGCATTAGGAAAACAAGCCAGGCATACAGAAGGATCCCTGGTTTAATTCATATTATGTGTTTTCAATAAGAGAATTTGGCTTGGATCCCAGAGATTGCAATGACATCTTTCTGATCTGTAATGTTTTAGGTCTCAGGGTGATTGGTAGAACATAAAAATTCATTTGTGTGTGACCAAATCTAAGTGATAATTTAAAAACAGATTCAGATCCATTGTGTGAGGAAGTAGGGAACCTGTAAGAGATCTTATCTGTGAACTAGAAACGTGACAACAAATAGCAATGGGAACCAATAGCCTAAAAGGCTCGGACTAGATATAGCCAGTTTGGGATGGTTTGGGTCTGATTCATAGCAATCCTGAGTGCTGTTATTTTGGTGTTCAATCAGAAATGTTCGAAGTCAAGTGACTGAAGATGAAGAGTCATAAATAACCAGGCTCCTCGAGGTTATGTGATACTCTTTACCAACTGCTGTATGTAGAGAGTGATTTACAGACGCCTAGGAGCTTTGTTACGTCTAGCCATATACCTTCTGCACCTCTTATTGACCTTTTCTAAAGCAAAATCATAACCCTTCTTCAGGAGCTGCAAGCTTGTGTATCTGGCAGTCTTGCACATGTCATCTATGTGAAGGGTCTGCTGCTCATCGCAAGGCCAGAAGGATGAAGTGTGACTAGTGCTATAGCTGATGTTTGTACAGGAGATACGGATCCTATGGCTATTTACCTTAAGGACCATAGGCAATATTTCCATTCAGGTAAAGGCCAGAGATCCTCTCTTGTGTCAGAATGAACACAAATCCACAGTCATAATAACACAGTGAGGTGCAAAGTTGCACATCCCAGCGGTCCCCTACTGGCTCATAAATGGGAGGCATCATTATTTTAATGCTGCATTTCAATCAGCTTGCATTTTTTTCCATAGTGTTCTAACAGCTCCCAATGGCACTTCAGTTGTTGATGCAGCATTGTTTCCATTGTTAGTCCTTTTCAAAGCGTTGTTTTGTTGTTTCCTTTTTAATTCTTTATTTATGTATCACCTAGAAGCTCACTGCCAGCCATATGCTGTCATTTTTTAAAGGCAGATCTAATTCTCTTTCTCCCTCCCCTCCTGAAGGTCATGTCTACCTTTATCAGACAAATCTCAACTTGTTTTTTTAACGTTGTGTGAATGAAACTCGTGACAGCACTGGGATGCTCAAGTGAGCACAGCATCCCAATCTATTGGCTGATGCTCAAATGCATGACAGATGCCAATCTAAGCAGGGAAAAAGGAAATAAAGGACACAAAGTAATTAATCCAACATCACACATGAAGTCACTGGCAGGAATTGAATCAGCACCTCTTCCTTTGATGTCTTTGCCCTCAGCTCCCTCCTGACAAAAGTGAAGCACTGTGATAGGAGAGGTTTGTGTCCCTATTTTTCTTTCCTTCTCAGTCCCTAAGTATAATTTTCATTTTATTGTTCCTAATAGATCTTCTCCACAAAGACAAATAGTAACTGATAATACTTCATGTTTTCAGTCTGCCTCCTGCAAATCTGGTAAGTTCAGTAGGCAGACCCAAATTAACCTTGTTAGGAGTTGTCCTGCTTCCAGCATACAGGCGATGCTACTGCACAAAGGCATTCTCTAACTACTACAGGTGCTCTATTAACTTCCACTGTCACAACAGCAAGGGCTCACCATCCAGCCTGTGGATGGAAAGGCTATGTGGGAGAAAGATAAATTATGTTCTGTTTTCTTGCTAAATATTAATAATGGAAAATATGAAAAGTGCCTCCAGTTCTGCAGTACTTATCAGTATGTGTCCTGCCTGCCCTGAGAACAGCCTCTGCTTGCCAGGATTTACTTGAATGTTGCAATTATACAATTAGCATATTTACCCTATGCACATAATTATACATAGTTACCGTAATCATGTCGGTACGAGATAGGGAAAGGAAAACCCTGCATTTAATAAGTCCCAGTGAAATTCAGATGAGAAACTCAGCATTAAAAGAACATTAAGGGCTTGATACAACACCAAAATGATTCATATTCAAATGCCACAGAAGAATGTAGGACTGCCAGGGAGCTGCTGGTTTGATGTATTCAGATGTTTGTCTTCCGGCGTGAATTTCCTTGACTGTGTCTGATTTGTGGCAGGATTTCTCGAGGGAATAAACTTGAGAGCAGTAACTAACAAATATGATTATACAAATCCACACACAAAGGTGTATTTCAGGTGCTCTGGAAGCGATGGTTCTTTAACTACCACAAAGCAATAACGCTTTGGACAAAACAGTGGAACAATTCAGGCCTATTGTTCTGATTTACCATAGTCAGGAGGGGAAGAAATAGCAGGCCTCCTTGTTACTGCTCCTTGAGATGGTGTAAGTCAGTGCATAGTATGGGATTTAGTATTTAATAGCATCATCGTTTTTGTGATGTTAGAAGCTGACGTTACACTGTTCCTCCTCACTTCCAGTGGCACCGCGTGTTAGAAAATGTACCATCGTGAGCAAAGGTGCAGGGCAGTCACTGCAAGGCACAGCAGGAGGGGTGGAACAGCCCAGCAAACCTGCAGGGCCTCTGTGTGAATGGCAGCCATAAGGGAAGACCCTGCCAGCACTCACCTCCTCTGTTTTCTGTTGGAGGTTGAACTGGTGTTGGCTCTTACTGTTGTCTGTGGAGTCTTGCAGTGGGAAGAAAGAATGTCTCCAAAGAGCAACTATGCAAAAGAATTGGCATGGGGTCTTCTGCAGCTGAATTGCTGTATTTTCAGGTTATAGTTAAATTTCTTATTCAGTGAGTAATAGAGAAGGAAGCAGCAGTGAGAGGTCGTTTGGCCATGTCTGTGCCCCAGGGCAGGCTGTACTGTAACTAAGCTACACATGACTGGGAATTTCCAGCCTCTTCTTGGTAATGTTTAATGGCAGAGTCTCCAGTTCCTATAAGTAATCCATTTTAGGGCTTCGTTAGCCTTGCTATTGGAGCAGTATTCTGGCTGTCTAACTTAAATCTGTCTTGCTGCAATTTAAACTCATTATTTCTTCTCCTGTTCATTGTGTAACGACCTTGAAGAGTTTTGTCATGTCTTCCTTGAGGCTAGAGTGCTGGAAAGCCAGGGGAGGAGGGTGTCAGTGGTTCATACAGAGCTGGGAACTGTTGCCTGCTGCCTTGTATACCTTCACCTCCTTTTCCTCCAGTCATCTGGAGCATCTACTTGTACAGCATGCTTGTGAGTACCAGGGGCTACAGAGAGGGTGAAAGGGCACATACCCACTTGCTATAGCTTTGAGTAGAAATACAGATGAAAAGTGTAAAATATTAATTCTGAGATTTGGTTTTGGAGATGGACGAGGCAAGTTCATTTGTTGAAGTGCAATGGGATGAGGGAAGTGTTTCGTGGCAGAGGAACCAAAGGGAGTACTGGCAGAGACCCAGACTGGCTGCTGTAGGCAAATTGTTGTCACTCAGCCTTATGGGAGTATATATACATGAAGATGGATAGGAGAATTTGTCCTACTGATGCTTTCCGGAGAAGCATATGCCAAATGGAAGGTGATCGTACCCCTAAAAACTCTCCCAAAATTCACATAAGACTAGAGATTCGGTGTTCTTCCAAACACATTACAATTTCCCTGCAGTAGGGCATAGCTGTAACTAGCATTTACAAGATTTATGATTTACATTATATGGATGGCAGAGATACCTGCCATCCCCTGCTGAGAGATCTCCTGGGTGCTGAGAGCAGCGTATGGCATGCTGTGGGTAGATCAGGGGAGTTTTATGAGTGGCTGCTTTTTGTTAACGCACTGATTAGGAGAAAGCAGCCAGCTCTTTCAGAAATCTTCCTTTAGGGATTTGTATTTTTACTTGAGAAATATTAAACTAAATTCTGTATTATGTATCCAAAGAGCACTGGAGCTTATGTGCAATCCAAACCAGCGCTCACTTTCCCCAGATGAGTCTGTTACCCATCAGGAGAGACCATTCTGAACCCCCACCAGCTCCTGACTACCTCTTTGTAATAGCTTATGACTTGTCTCCAAGGCCTGGCTGCATCAGTGTGCACAAACACAGCTGTTAAACGAGAAACAGCAGTTTGGTAACATTAATTGCTAATTAAAAATGTGCTTTGTGTCCTGTGACCTTGAGGCTAGGCATTCAAGTGCTAAAATATGACCCCTGTTTGACAAATACTGCTTTGATGTGACCCATATTTCACAGATAACATTTTAATTGGTTTCTGGTGCTTACAGCAGCGTAAAATAAATTGTTCCTGATTCGCATTCATTGACTAATGTATATTGCGTTATTAATTAGTGTGTAGCTGTGCTGTAATGTTTGTGATGAGGGAATTTAGATGTGTTTCCCTTGGGTATTTTGGACGTCTCTAGTCTTTGCAAGCTTGGGATGGTTTTAAAACAGATAATTCAGGGGAAATTATAGATGTGATAAAGAAAGAGACTAGTTCTCATAAAGGGTTAAATTCTAGAAGAAAAGGGCTTTTAGCTATGGATAATGCATACAAAATAGAATCTTTACTGTTGTGAATGTACTTTGTGAGGTAGGGGATGTACTTTGATGCAGGGGAGCAGTGTTGAAGGCAGTGCTCTGTTCTGATGATATCTGCAGAACACAAACACCCTCGCTTTGCTTCTCCTCCGACTGCTTTGCACCTCCTTCAGCTGTTCCATCACTCAGCCTGGCGTTAGGGTTCCTCACCATGAACCTGTTAGGTCTGTTCTAAGGGAGGTAAAGAGGAACCCATTAATTCTGTGAACTCAGAAGAAGTTATCGATATCACAACGCATGGAAGAGTTGGAGTGAGATCTTCAGCTCTTATAAAGCTGTGCAGCTCTGTAATTGATTCGAGTGCTCAGTTACAGCAGTGAAAGAGCCGAGTGTGGCTGAGAGGAGGAGGAGGTGCTCCCAAGGAAGCACTGTGCAGTGGGTGGCTGTTTCTCACCGACTGTGCGCTGCTGCCATGACTGCCCTGCTTGGGGAGAGCTCAGCCAGTGCACTCCTGTGGGTCCCAGAGAGGCCTTAAGCAGAGAGAGTGCAACTGGTTCAGCAGCCAAGCAGAAAAGGTATATTTAAAAATCGCTCTTCTGTTGACTAATTACCTCTGGGGCCCAGGAGAAGTGACACTTCTGCAGAGCGATCAGCAGAAAAGTTCTGTGGTCTCATGCATTTCTGCTGAGCTGACGCTATCTCAGTGGAGGTGTTTTGCAGTGCAGATTTCCAGCAGTCCCGGAACGGAGGTGGAAAAAAGTCTGAAATTTCTTCTGAATTTCGAATTTTCAGTCTTTCCCCACCATCCCACTGCTGGGACCTGTTGAGTCAGGCCATAGCAGCAGCTCATCAAGGCAGTCAGGAGCCACGTGAGCTTGGAATGGGGTATAAAGGGATGCGCCTGTACCAGCATGAAAAAGAAAAGATGGTTTAGATAAACTTTTTGCTTCGCTTGAATTTTGAAGGGGCAAAGCTCACAGCACCACAGCACAGTGGAAGAACTGAGAGCGTTTTGTCCTATTTCCAGGTAACTTCAGCTCCCGAGAGATTCTGTGATTGTGAGATGAAAGATCAAAGCAAGCAAAAAAGTCAATTTGTTAAGAAGTGGCTTCTTGGAAAGATAAGGCTCTCTTCTTCCCTATGTACTTATCACGTAGTTCAGTGACTATGGGAAGTGTCCTTAAAACATTCCTTTCCGCTTCTCTGTTCTGCAGAAGGCTGTAGGAAACCAGATTAGCATTTGGGATTTCTCATTAAAATTAGGTTAATCCCTTCTCCCTCCCTACAAGCTTGCTTTTTCCATGGATAGAAGCCGGTTAACCATGTTCAGCAAAAGGGTTTAGCAACACGTTATTATCTCAAATGCTTTGCCACTGGGAACATCTTACTTAGTGGGATTTGTATCACTGTTGCTGGTTTTCAAGCACACTGTGACACCCTCTGCTTTCCCCAGCTTGGTTCTGGGGTTGGGGATTAGCATCTCTGCTGTGTCTCCCAGCTGCTGTCCTTTCCTTTCCAAAAATGGGATTTACATGTCACATTGCACAGCAGTTTATTGCTGACCATTTTGATAGCTCTGTCTGCTGTGGCCTCGTAGAGGTTAGGGCTAACACAAGTGCATCTTATAGTTCTGCTGATGGGTTTTAGGATGTTTGCATGAAATGACCCGAAGTGCCTGAGTCCATCTGTATGATTTGCATCAGGAAGGACACTCTCTCCCTGCTACCCCAATGTTTCAGCTTTGCTGTTCGGTGTCAAAAGACTCTCATTCGTTCAGCATCCTCACAAAACATAGCTATGCATCTTAAATTAAACATTTTGATTTCTTCACGCATTTATTCTGGAATAATAATGTCTGTTAATTGTCCCATCTGAGACAAACCTTGATTAGCGCAGAAAGTCCAAAGAGTGATGGCAGCTGACACGTTTAAATGCTTTTGCAAATCTCTCCTGTTGTATTTGGGATCTCACCCCAGGAAGCAGCCTTGGAGCAGCAGGGCAGGGCACAGCCTGCCTTGGTTTTCCTGCTCGAGGGAGAAGGTCCCCTACTAAATCATTAACTGTAACAGCCTTGTCTCCTCTATTCAAATTATAGTGGATGGTTATTCATTTCTTAATGTAGTTTTGCTTTTAAATGATTCATGTTCTGCTTCATGGTTTTCATGGCACTGTATGGGAAGTTGGCAGTGGCCTGGAGGACCTTTGTTCACTCCAGCATGCTGTTCCAGATGGCTTTGCATTTCCACAGCAGATGAGGTGCTCTGGCTATGGAGGTGCAGTGGATGTGTTTGCTGACCCGCTGCCAACCCCCAGACCCTTGCAGGGCACTCTGTGCATTCAGAGAGTTAGCATTTCAATCGGCTTTTGAAATTAATGTTACGTTTTCTTATTTTAATTACTGTCCCTGCTGCTCTCATAGTTATTTATTAGTCTCTGCTGGAATAGTTTGAGTCTATTCAGGCTTGTGATTTTGGTAATAAATTTAGGCCTGTTGTTATTGCTGTTATGCTAGGGTCTAAATACCTAATTAGTGTCTCTGTGGTTTCTGAGAACCTGAATATATGGACGGTAGGCTGCCTTTTGTCTCACAAAACAAACTTACATAATAAAATATGCATATAGTACTGCATTGTTATAGCCCAGTATATTTCATACTATAAAACATCATTGTATTTTTACTCATCTAGTAAAAAGAGGTGGAAGAGTAGCAGCTTCGTTTGATTGATGGTGAACTAAAGCTCTAAAAGACAAATGGATCAGCCCCCAGGTGCCTCTGGAACAGTGGCAGAACCTGGTACTCCACTCTTTGTGGCATGTTTGAATTCTGCCTCCTAAATTCATGGAGCTGTGTGGGATCAGATCCACGGCAGCCTCTGGGAGAGCCAACCTTATACCAGAGAGTCAGAAAAATGAGATTCCTCACGTGTGCAATTTCACTAAAACGATGGGAAAAAGTTTCTCGCAATTAATTTGCTTTTCATCTCCATGAATATGTTTGAGCCAGAAGTGAGATGAAATGCTGTGCCGTTTGTGACCAAATTAGAGATTGGGCTGGTTTTTGTGATGTACAGAATGAGGAAATGTGGGGTGTTGTATTTTCATAGTGCGTGTGCAGGGGCTGCGTGGGGCCGTCTGTTCTGCTCTGCAGTGATTTGCGTGGCACAGAGTGAGCCTTCAGAAACCTGACGCAAGTGCAGAGGCTCACAGCTTTCAGCAGGACTTGGAAAGCTGTTTGGCCACATGGCTCTGCCTTCTTGGGCCTTGTTGATGTGTGTTGAGTGCAGATTTGGTGCTAGAATGAGTTTTTCTTTACTAATGTCAAAAGAAGAGATTTCAGCTCGGTGTCTCGGGCTGCTTTCTCTGGCCCTGATAGAGGAAGCACTGGGACAGTTGTTTAGATGCTGCACGTGTTCTTTGTGGGATTCAGTTGTAACTAACCTGGGACCAGAAAATCTGAGTGTCTGAGAAAGGATGAAAGATGTCTGTGTGTGTCAGACCATTCTTGCCATCCCTTGTCTGAATAGTGATGAACGCCTAAGAGAATTTGTCATTATTTCTTTTGTTGAATGATTCCAAGCAGAGGTTATTTATTGTTGCAGTTACATTTTTTAGCGTATTTCCTTGAAAACAGACCCATTTGGAGTTGTTAAGCTCCAAAGCCCTCGTTCCTCAACCCTCTCCTCCTGTGATGTGAACCCCGCTGGAGGATTTGGAGTGTATTAGGTTAAGTGCCTAAACGAAAAGGGGGAAGAGTTCTAGCCAACCTGCTCCAAACTGCTCTTGTTTCACTCGGCAGCGATGTCATTACTGTCGGATCACACGTCGTGGCTTCACCAAACCCTTCAGTTATGCACTCAGGAAGTCACAGGCTGTCAGAATTGCATTAGTGTCATCTCCAGCACCTCGCCTACCTGCCGCCACCTCAGATCATGCCTGAAATATTAACTCCTGTGCTCTCTGGTAGTGGTAAAATGAGGCTGATCAGCTCCTTGTCAATCAGCCTTTCAATCCAAGCCCTCCAAGCTTGCTCATAAATGATACTACCATTTCCTAAAACAAAGCGGGTGTTTCTTCTAATATTTCTCATCTATTTTCACATAGGGAAAGAAATCTGGGATGGCATATCCGTGCCACCAGCTTAGAGGCACTGTGGATGGGATGGCAGAAAGTCTTGCTTGGGTTTAGGTGGGTGGCTGCTTGCCCAGCTCTGCCACGGGCCCAGCTTCCACCTGTGCACATGTCCACAAGCAGGAATGGCATCTATGGTATTTCCATACCAAAGGAATCATTTCCATGCAGCTAAACTCGTGGTATTTCATAGCACTGCTGCTAATTACTGATGAGAGCTGTCAGTGCATTGATTTGCAGTTTTCTCACTGGGAGGAAAGCTGGCAGTGAGGGAGCAGTGTGCTCTCCTTGGCAGCCACTGGCAGAAAGAGCCATTCTGCACAGCCACAGTGGAACATACACTGAAATTGGCATTTCAGTCAATACATTGTTTGTGGGATGCTTCTTCCTGTTCTTGAGATAAAGGGAAGGGGCCTAATTTTAAGATTATATCCCTGGGGAGAGGTAAAGATACCAGACTGACCGGTTATGAGAAAATCCCCGAGCTGCTTGGGCAGACTAGAGGAGCCTTGGAGGAGCTGTAAGACCAGGTCTCTGTTAGGTGCCTGTGTGTAACGTTTTAGCTAAGAAGGAGATGTGCAATGGAAATCTTCTAAGCAGTACATGCAGTAACATCCTCGTCACGACAGAATCAAAGCCTGGAAAAGAGGGGAGATAGGTTGCTTTGTCAAGGCTTGTGCTTTTGTAGCTGTCCTTTGCATTAAGCCACGATGGCTGGCTTAGTGCCAATTGTGAGCCTGGATGTCAGAGCTTTTGGTCAACAGTTCATCAAACAATAAATGTTTTGGTTTATACTGAGTCCAGACGTGAGGGTGGTACCATCCCAGTGACCAGAATGCTTCAAAATATGCATACATATTCTCACCTATATATATAGGTAAGGATCATGGCTTGAGACTCCCTAGCATGTAATCATGTGGATACACAAAAAGGGAAATCTCCTGGCAGCTTTATTTTGTGGTTATGTAGAAGCAACTTATTTAAACATTTACCATAGTCACAACCTAAAAATATTGGGGAAGTAGCAAAGCTTGTGAGCTAAAATCCTGTCTTGCTACGTGCATGAAATCATAGATAAGTGTGACAGAATGTGACATCTAAGATACAGTTTAACTTATCCATGAGGGACAAAACCAAGATAAGACATTCTGCCTGTAGGGAAAAAGAGAAAAATAAAGGAGAGAGAGGGGAAAGATTCACTGTAGGGATCATTCTGATTTTTGAAGGAAATCACAGTGCTTCAAAATGATTGTGTAATAATGGCTGTAACATCAAAAGCAAGGATAAACTCCAGGGGAGCTGCCTCTGTGGCAGATGCTCTGGGTTTTCCAGTATTTCCATTTAGCCATTTTAAGGCAAGTGGGTGGATGAAGTGAAGGAACAAGTCCTCTTTCCACATATACTTTTTGCTCGTATTCTCTGTGTGGTTCATAGGGCTGGGTAGACTGCCTCCATGGCTTTTAACGTTCTGAGATTTGCTGTCTGTAGCTAACAGACTGTTGTAATTAAGGCCCTTGCTGGTAATTGATTTCCCTTCTCTCAACCCCAGCGCAAAAAATGGCATCTGAAAAACTTAGTGTACAGAGCAGGAGTAATGCGTGTGCTGATGTGTGAGATCTCTTGTGTGGTTGTTTTTGGCTGTGCGATAGCAGCAGTGCTTGCAGTGTTGCACTCACCTCTGTCTGAATGGCTGTGTGACACCGGGGCAGCAGGGATGTGGCCTCTTTGCCTTCATGGTTTTGCACATCGAGTCTTTGTCCATTGTGAAATTGCTGGAAGTCGTAACACTGCGCTCTTATGGACGGAGATACAAAATAAACACAAAGTGCAGGAAAGGCAGCTTTACGAGATCACTGACATTTCAGTCTTGAAATTAGTGCGTGACAGTGATCAACAGAACACCACGACTCCGATGCAGGCAGCAAAAGCTGTGGGCGACCTTGCTGACTGCTCTGGAGCGGGGTCAGGCAGAGCACAAGCAGGCTGAGCTCTGTGAATACAGCAAAAAAAGCCAAATTAGCATGCACTTTTGCATGATCTGTCTTGCTGCCTGGGCATTTTCCCACAGTGCTCGGAGCTCTGATTAAGGCACTCAACCGTAAATCATGAAGGCACATGTCAATGAAGCCCTTAGGATGCCACTGGGGATAGAGGAATCATATCCTCTTATTGCTTTAATCGTGAGGCTGGAGTCCATTAAAAATCCATTTAAATCTATGAACTGGTGCTAGTTTTAAACTGGTAATTTATGTCCAGTGGATATTAGCAGCATTTTTTCCCCTGTACCTGAACTATTGCCAAGAGCTGCTCTAACTAACCTGCGATAGTCATGTTGAGGCTTATGCAATATAATCTCCTTCACTCTCTGGGTGTATATATCAGCAGGCAGCAGTAATGGGTATTGTCTGCACCAAAGCCTCTTACAGAAATGTTGCAAACAGAAATGAAAAGACTGGAACAGCTCGCTGCCTGTACGTAGGAAATTTTTCAAACAGAATTAATTGGAGGATGTTCTGCCATCATTTTTCAAACTGTATTTCAGAGGGATTCATGAGAAATGCAGTGCTATGTGGCCTATTGCCCAACACTCGCATACCAAGTTGAGCTGTACAGTAGTAATAAAAGAGAAGTTCTTGGGAAACAAGGGCAAGTTGAGTCAGGGATTTTTGTGGAGCTTTGAGTTGAAATACTCAATGCCTCTGAAATGAGCCATTCTCTCCTTGAGCTCACTGGGTCTGCAAGGTGAAGTGTTCTTCAGGGTGAGCTCACCTCAAATCAGAGCTATTCTCCTCTGTGTGTTGGCCTTCCAAAGAAGGCAGCCAGCCTCTTGCTCCTACCTGGCCAAAGTCAGGTCCCTAAAAGGACTTTGGCTGGAACAGTGCAGTAACAACTGATGTCTGTTGTGCTGTTCATAAGCTAAGGAAAAGGGAGGAGGTAAAGCAAAAGCAGTGACATCTCTGTTTCTGTGTTTATAAGCAAAGACAACCTGAGCAGAGGAGTCCTGAGGCTGGGAAGGTTTGGGAGGATTCTGGCCTGCAGAGTGTGGGAGGTTCATGGCATGGCTGAAGTCAGCTGACTGTTCTTTGTACAGCAGAAAGACTCCAACTGCCCTGTGGCAGCTTCCCAGGCTGTTTTCCTATAGAGACTTTGATTCACGCAGGCTGATGCCTCCTCATTTACTCCCAGTAATTCAGAAATTCCAGAATTTAAAACAGAGTTAAAAGGAAGCCAAATCCTTTGTTCTTGTTGCCCGTTTTCCATTCTTAAATGACGTTCCAAAGTCCGGAGGACAGCAGGTAGGTAGTTAGGCTGTCACTTCCATCTGTCCCTGCTGGGCATTCTCAAGTCTCCATCTCCCATGAGCGCATCCTTTGCCTGCTCCTGGGCTCCACTGCCCACCTCCTGCAATGCCAGCAGCCGTGTGGCCAGCATGTCCCAGGTGGAGCCCAGCAAGGGGCCAGGCCATGGCAGGGCACGGTTTGTGCTCACAGCGTGTCTGTCTGCCGCTCCTTGGTCCATCTGTCAGCTTCTCTTCCTGCTGGCAGGTGAGCACCTCACCTGGGAGGGCTGCAAAAGAGGAAGGAAGATGGCAGGGGATGGGGTGAGGTAAGCACAGTGCTGGAAGGAAAGGTGCAGGTCACAGCTGGAGAACCTGCGGGGGGGCAGGAGCAAATGTTGAATGTCATGATGCAATTTGTCTTGTCTTGCATTTAGAAATGATGGTTATAGCACAGTGAAGCTGCCCAGCCAGGCAAAGGCAGACAAAAACTTGCAGAAAATGAAGGGACAAGTGGAAGCAGACAAAGGCTCCCATCTTCCTGAGGTATCAACCTGATCTTTGTTTCAATGTGAAACAAATGAACTCCTACTAAAAACTACTTACTTCTGGTAGCAGCAGCCTCACAGGTAACCAGAAATCTCTGGGTAGTGCAGGTGTGGGCTAGCAAAGCAGCTGTATTTAGAAAAAGGGGAAAAAAAGAAGAAAAAAGAAAAAGGAAAGGTTCCCTTCAGTTTCAGCTTCATAATTCGGATGACAAGTTTTGAAGTGAATTACAAAAAAAAATCTTCAACAGATGCTTTATCAAAACCTGGCTCACCGCTTGGCTTTGCTTGCAGCTGTTCTGCTCGTTCTGGGCTTGGCACAGGACAGCTGCTGCAGGGCTGCGTTCTGCTCACCCTCTGTGTGTCCTTTTTCTGACTCACCTTCCATCCAGAAGTCACTTTCTTTTTTTTCTCCTCGTTTTTTGCTCATGAGTGCAAAGGGAGTGGTGGTGCTGCCTTGGCTGTTGCCTCAGCTAAACACAGGGGAGCTGCTTCCCCAGGCAGATGGGAGATGTTTGCTTGGTACCAGGTGCTCACATAGGACAAAGCGTAAACCACAAAATTAACCAATTTCCCCCCATCCTCATACTTGTGTTAGTGCTCTCCACTGAAGGTTCTCCTCTGAAACAACAGGGTTCATTGGCTGGACTTGAAGGCATCCAGGTAACGCCTCAAAAGGCACAGTTACATTTATGTCAGCAGCATTAGGGAAAGTCAAAGTTGTGCAGATAGGCAACCCAAACCAAACTGGGAGGCTTCTGTTTAATTCAGACAGCTGGTAGCTGGGCAGCAGTGAAGTCTGCATTGGACAGCTGCTGGCCCCCATCCTTTTGATTTCCCATGTCCAAAGTCCTGTAGATTCAGAAGGGAGGTTTCATGTGCATAACTGGGTAAAGGGAGAGCCAGGAGCATTCTGAAATGGTTCAGCATGAGTTGTATTTTGTTCTTAGTGTTTGTTCTTTTAGCACCAGAAATGGGTGCTGATGTCATTGTGTTTGATGCTTAGTTCAGAAAGGATGGCTAAATCAGAGCCCTGCAAAACGCACCACCCAGATGGCTCTAAAGACAAATGAGTGAGGTGCTGAAATGAGAGGCTTTTGTCCGGGCTTGTAAAAAGAAGAAGAAAAAAATCAAGCAGCTTGAAAGTAATGAACAGAAGTGAAGTTGATTTTTGAGCCTGATTTTTGCCTTTCTCTGCATCGAATCAAGCAGTTAGTGCTGCTATACTTGCTCTGTGTTAAATAGAGAAGCGAAACAAAAGCAAGGCAAAGAGAGCAGAGGGCTGCGAGGGAGTTCTCTTCTCTTTGGCACTGTTTGGCACTCAGATGTGTTGCTGTTGGTGGTGTGTTCCCAAGCCTGGATCCAGACCAGGTGGGATAAGGGAGACTTGTCCTTTTCATGGTGGCCTCAAAGTTGGATGTTCACCTGCAGAAAGCATCCCAGATTTTAGTCCTAGCCTGGGTCCTGGCTGTTTCACTGGTCACATTTCAGGCACTCATCATCAGAGTGTCATCCCTGCAGAGCATGGCTGTATGCTGAGCCAGAACTTGGTTCTTCTACAGGAGGTGGTACAGCAGAGGATGGAGTAGGAGCTACAAACAGGTTTTAGCATATGGCACTGCATCAGCTGCCAACACCAGCAAGACATCGTTGAAAGATTCGCTTAGGGTTCCCTATGGCAGTGTTATGGATTTGCAGCTGGTGATGCCCATCTCCCTGAGTGGTGCAAAATAAAGGGTTACAGGCTCCCTGTTTCCAGCAGTCTTTCCTCTGTGGGTATTCTGTAACTTGGGAAGCAGGTGAAACAATTTCCACCATAGCAGATACTGCATGGCATTGTCTGGCACTGTGTGATTGCTAAAGTGTAGCATCACTTGTTTGGCTTATGCCACACAGCAGCTAGGAACAGAGCTGGCAGCCAGTGAGTTTAGAAGAAATAGCCCCAGGAAAAGATAGTTTTTCATCTGTTTTTCCTCTGTGTTACCAGTAACACAAGCATAGCAGCATAACACGTATGTGCTAAAATTAACAATGCTGTGTTATAAGGATCTCTTTTTTTTTTTTTTTTTTTTTTTTTGAAATGAACTGCTTGTGAGTAAAGCTGAAAAGGAAGGAGGAGTACGGCGATGTGGAAAGGGCAACAGAAATATTCTTCCAAAATTTGAAATATGAAAACTTGTTGACAAGAAATATAGGTTGGCTGACAAGCAGTATACATAGGGCAGTGATCCCAGATAGATTATGTTTGTTGTTTTGTTTGTAGATTTGTTTGTTGTTACCTAAACAGCAGAAGATATGAGGCACTGTGAGCATGTCAACCGTGTGCATTCATGTGGTTGTTACTTGTGCCTGGGGTTACAGTGCAAGGCAGGGAAGGATCCGTCTCCAGGCTCATCCTGGGAAGATGTGAGGTTCAATGCCAAACCCTGCCTTTTCTTCAGACACTGGAGATGTGGGCAGGAAAGGAGTCTGTTGTCCCCAAAGCACACCTGTCCCTGTAAAGCATGTTTGCTGCTCACTCTGTAGCTGAAGCAGTCTTCCTTGCCCTCTGCAAGGACACCCTCATCTCTGTCTCTCATCACTTCAGAAAGCGTGTTTCTTCCTTGGGTTTCTCTTTGGGCGCACAGGGGCTGATGAGCTGATGTGATGTGACAGTATAGCTACAACTGCAGAAAATACAGGAAGAATGGCACATTTTTTCAGGGTAGGCTCCATCCTGTTCTAACATTTTCTTGGCATGTTAGTCATTAATGGTTCTTGTGTTGTTGTAACTGACTTTTTGATGTGGAGGTTTGCTAGAGGAAGCACGATAGAGCAAAGTGGGATACTGGAAAAGAAGTGGGGCAGGGAAATCTTACGTTTTAAGAATGGTAAGGTCCAGCATGATAATGCATGCTCAAGATAAGGCATCACAGTAAAGGTAACAGCTTCCAGTAACCAGATAATGTTAAAAACATTGGGAATGTGACATTCACTTGTGTCCTGAACAGTCACCTTGTAGAGGAGGGCACGCTCATCCAGCTGAGGATTGATGCACAGGCTTCTCCAGTTTTCTTAATGGGTACATGACCTTTCATGAGCTTTCTGCAAGGGTCAGCTTCTTCCAGCCTTTCAGACCTTGTCATCTACAGGAGAATAGAGGAGCTTTGATCTGTGCTTGTCTGTGCATAAACAAGCATAGAAAATGCAGGGGAGATTAATATGGACCAGTGTTTCTAAGCGTTTGGTTGTCATCTCAGCTGTTGATCAGACTCTTCCTCAATTTCTATGTAGACATGACCCCAGTGCATAAAGATAATTAGACTTGGTGAAGCTGGTAACACTCCTGCAAAAACCCAAGGCTGAGACTCCTCGTCTCTGCCAAAGAAAATCAGTATTTTCATTCTTCCATCACCTCATTGCTCTGTTTAGAAACACAAAGCCTACATTATGCTGAAACTTATGCACATAATTAAGGCTTTGGGACTTTAGAGGTGTTTTCTCCATAATTTGATTGAAGGAAAAGGGTGGCAGGGGTTTTGTTTTTATGGTTTTCTACAGCCTCAATAGAAAAGAATAAAACTAAAAACCTAAGTGAAAAGGATCGACCCATAGACCTGGCAGCCATTCATGCCCCACAGAAGTCAAAGTCCTGTGCAGGTATTTCCACCCACTCTTTAACTAGAAGGTCAACGCAGGAGTTCCAGTTTAACCAACAAAAAAGGCACTGAAAGATCCCGTATGAAACCAGGGTAGCTTCTCCACAAAGAAATTCAGGAACAGTCAAAATGGGCTCACTGATGCACCTCTGCAAGAAGAGTAGTCTCCTCCATAAAAAGAGAATCATAAGCTGTACTTAATGCATAATTTAGCTATATTTAGTTGCTGGCACATTTGAGTGAACTACTTTTTTGGGGCTATAGATACCTGATGTTCTCTGTTGCTTAACAGATTAAGGGAAACACCGGGAAAGGTTTTGTTCTCATGCTGTGCAGCATCTCCCGCTTTTGGGATGTAGGGGAGTGCAGGTTTATAGGGTTTTGGCAGCAGTAGAAACCTTGCCCTGGCTTTGGGTTATTGCCATGGAGTGTGCCTGTGTTTTCCTCACTGCTCAGAGGGCCCTCATCCTTACAAGCAACTGAAATTCCTTCCACTGGCACAGATGAGATAGGTCAGAACAACATAAAATCATACCTGAAGCTTCAGAAGAAATGTGGGTAAGGGCTGGAGCTAAGCAGCTTGGCTTGGCCAGATACAATGGCTGTGGTGCTGTTCAGACCCAGGCGTAATCTCCATCAATATCTGTGATATAAACACAAATCTCTGTTTTTGCTCAACAGTGTTTTCTGAGCAGCGCTGGAATTGAGAGTAAAAGCAATTATTCACAAAGTAGGAAGGCAGAACTTAACCTAATAGCTTTTACTACAGGTGGTGCCTAGTACAGAGAACAGAGTAATGACTGCACTGCACATTAAGCAGCCGTCTGAGCTGCAACTGCGCACACAGCAAATGTATCGTAAACAATTTCACACGAAGGGAGCCAGCTTCCTTGGAAGGAAAGTGCCAAAGACAGTGCTGACACCAATAGCAGCCAGCGGTAGGAGTATTCCTGGGTGCTCAGAGCAAAGGAGGCTGTAGGAAAAACTTTGAGCAAAGAGAGTTTGTATCTTATCTATATTCATCCTTGGTTCCACTTGCTTGCAGTGTTCTCTGTCTTACAAAGGAGATCAGCTTTTGTGGGGACAGCTGGGACTGGGGTGGCTTATTGTCAAGTCTCAAATGTCAATGACTAATGCTGATTTACATGCAGATTGCCTCTCTGCTTTATTTTATTTGGTTACTTATTTCTCAGAAATGCTGTCATTTGCTTCTGAGGAACAAATCAATGAGAGGGCAATAAAGAAAATGTAATCTTGTTGGCAATTCAGGAAAAAAAAAAAAAAAGAAAAAAGAAGACGAGATGAACATTTCAGCAAACACGAAACTGCTGGTAGTTTTCCCATTCAGGTGTTTGCCAGATGTCAGTCTATTTGAGAAGAATGCATGTTGTGCTACATCCAGAGCTGCAGTCAAGCTCAGACCCTGCTCTGTCTCTGTTGTTAGCTTTGAAGCTCTCTGCTGTTGGTCTGAACCAAGAATGTCCCATCAGCTCTGCTCCCTCCCAGCTAAAGAAGTGAGCTCCTGTAGCTCTCACCATCTGGCTGTCAGCAGAAAAGGATTTTCTTTCAATGGGAATGTCATCTTTCCAGGGTGTTCCGAATTGTATCCACTTTAGTGACAAAATTAAGGTACTGTGGGCAGCCCATCCCTGCATTCGGTGCTTTAATTAGGTTCGTTATTTCCCTGTCCTCAGCCTGGGCCCATCATCTGCTCTCTAATGCTGGGGGCTCTGTGCTCTTTGTCTTTACAGTGGCTTTGCAGTCCTTCCTCCTGCTGTATGAAATGTCTTTGTTAATGGTGGTAAATTAGAGTCAGAAAGATAGCAACCTAGTATTTTTGCAGATTTTGTGTTGAGTTTGGAGGTTTGTGTTTTGGAAGCTAGTGACTAAACAGTGATGAGAAAGTTGGAGGTGTGGCCATTGAAAATGAACTGTGATGCTCCACCAGACTTACTTTGCATAGTAGTTTCCAAAATGCAATTGCACTGCCATCAGTCCATGTTCACATTTCACCCTGGGTGACTTGAATGGGAATTTGGTCCCCAAACCATCCAGAAGTGGCAAACTGCATTCCAGAAGAAAATGGATTTGCACGAATGAGGCATAGATTCAATGTCAGGAGATCTGGTTTTGGTTTGCAGCATGCTGGCACACCTCCAGCTATAGGGTCAGCTTTACCCCAGCTGTTAAAGACGAGCGGGCACACAGAGCCTCGGGTCCCCATGTCCAGCTCCTTGCTGAGCTCAGCCCTGTGTGTGTGTTGGTGGTACCAGCTCTGAAACCGTGCTGATAAAAGGCCTGCTGCACTGATGGTTACCTGAATGTAAAATCCTGAAGCTACAAAGGCTGTTTAGACTGGGACAAACACTTAACGCTTAGGATTTATTGGAGCCAATTACTGGATGCACAGCCCTAGTGTGAATTCAGGAGTTAGGGGATTTATAAACAACGACAGATAAAAGCATGGAGGGACAACCCAGTGTTTGTGGATTTGTAGCCAAACTGCACTGACGTTTATCCTTCTCATTGTGATTTGGGACAGACATGGGAAATGATCGCTGGCTGATGGTGACTCTGCAAATCGCTTTCTAAGGGTGATGAAAATCTTTTATTAAAGATTTACGTAGAGTGAGGGACCAGGTGACAACTTCTGGTGCCGAGTGAATGTGCTTCAGAACAAATGAACGTTTCTAATGATGTGAACGTTCTTTCTTGAGAATTTGTAATAGTTAGAGGATCCTTCTCATTACAGTCAGATATCTAACAACTAATTACTCTGTTTGGCTGCATTCTGCTAGCGAAAGAAATGCAGCAACAAATTTATTTACCTATTAAATTCTTTATGTGTCTATTACTGCCACCAGTCTGTGGCTTCTCAGAAATATAGACTCTTATTGACGGGATCCCAGATGCTAACTAGAATTTAATTTAGTTAAATGGTTTAAGCTACAGATTGTCTTTTTCCACAGTTGTGCACAAACAGAATGCAAGAAAGCCATCATCAGTTGCCTGGGCTAATTTTTTTTTCTTCCTACTACTTGCACCCTTCTTTCTTTGCATTGTAAATACAAAATATTTACAATTATTTATGTAAAATACTGCTTTTTTTGAGTCAGGAAATCTGCTCCCTATGAGGAAAGCCATAAAGTTGCTGTCAGTGCTGTCGCTCCAGTTGCGACTGTCCAGTGGTTGTAAGACACTGCATCTGGCTCTACTTATCTTTTTAGTAGATTACACTAAAGTGAATCCTTAAGGCTAAACCCTCTAATTTACTGAAACACATGCACATAAAATTACAGCTGTCTCACAAAAGCTTTCATTGATTTGAACAGAGCTGGGATTCATTTAAGTGGTTATAAAACTAAGATAAGCAAACTTTTTTCAAAACCAGCAGAAAAATAACGCAACAAAACACCAAAACCCAATCAGAGCTAATTACTGGTTTATTGATTGGCTCATCAGCACCTTATTCTTCACCTATGTGTCCACTGACACCATTTCTCCTGGGTTCCTTGGATCTGTGTGCACCTCGGTCCCACATGGAAGGAAGAATTTGTCAGGAAAATAGGGCGTTTGTGGAGGTAAAGACAGTTTTGCTCTTAAAAGTGAATACTTATACTGTGTAATGTTCATCTCTCTGAAAGCCAACTGCCTAAATTTTGGCTGTCTGAAGCTGAAGGCAGGGCAGCCCCGGGTTGTCTGCTAAGGACAAAGAGAACCTAGAGGAAAAAAGTAAGAAAGATGATTATTTTCAGGCAGCTTATGTCATCTAAAGATCTAGGACGTAGCCTTGTGTGCAGCTCTGGGGACCTATGTGAAAGATGGAGGAGAAGAAGGCAGTTTTCCATGAAGACTCAGATGGGTGTGCTCAGCTGTCCTCCCAGGAGCAAGAGTTGTGTTGCCCAGCTCAGGGCATTCAGTGCTCCTCTAAAGTTGGCTACATGTTGGTAATTTCATCACTGTTCAAGGCAGCTTGGGGTGTTTCAAAACAGCCTTTAGGGCGTTGTTGTTCTGCGTCAGAAATGTTTGAGAAAGCCATGGAAATCACAGAGAGAAAATGAATCTGTTGGTTTTCTAAGGAGATGGTATCATGTTGGCAGAAGGTGGTGCTGTTACCTGACGTTGCTGCAGATAACTAACTGCCATGTCATGGAACAAAACCCATGACTCGAAAAAAGATGTTTTTTTCCTGCAGCCATAGGTGTGCTACATAAATATGAGGTTTCCCAGTCCCCTGAGATATAATGAAGTGTTCTTAATTAGAAGCCAGACAACCGGGCCAACGTTTCTTCCAACAGAAAGCAGGATATGGGGTGAATAGTGATGGCAGAGAAGTAACTGTCTCTGCACGATGGCTTTCTGATGGGGTGGCTGATTTCACCCAGAAGCACGGGGTCCCATGGGTCATACGGGCTGGTCATAAAAGCAGAAAGCAAAAGATGTGTGATACAAGGGATGGCTGGAAGTTTCAGAATGCCTTTTGAGAGCGGTATGCCTTCACACTCAGAAGTCAGGAGAGAAAACCCAGAGAGAGGTTTGGGTTGGAAAAAGCTGTTCTGATTTCTGTCTTCTGCGAGCATGAGGCAGTCAGGTGGCACGTGGTGCTGGGTTGGGTGTGTGGAGCAATTCACACACGTGGCACACATCACTTCAGGGCTCTTCAGAAATATCTCACATCCTGTTGACAAGAAAGGAGACGATCTGTAGCTAATGATACACCGATAACACGAGGCTCATTCTGAGCCTTTAGAATACACATAGATTGTATTTTCAAGCTCTGTGTTATCATCATAAAAGCCAGAAACTTCTTTTGTGTTTAATGAAAGATTAATGATTTTTGCCTGTTTCTGTGCCTGTAGAGAGCCCAGTCGAGGTTGTGGTTATGATTTATGGCATTGGAGCAGAACGTGCAAATAGAAATCGTTATGTTGTTTCCTATAACTCAGGTTAACTAAGGAATTAGCAACTGTGACAATTGAAAGCTTTATCTATTTCTGAGTTAGAATTTGGGCTCTTGGTAACCCTGTGCTGTTACCATCCTTGGACCTACTGAAAGTTCCTGATTCAGAAAATGTTTGAAGTGATGAAGGCTCCTGAATTGTCTGACTGTTGTGTAGCAGATGGAGTATCAACCTGTGTTCCTGAGTGTTGTGATGAATTCTTATATTCAAGAGCTTTGGAATGTCTAGATATACATCAAACTTTTTGAGTGTTGGCTGGAAATGGGACCGAGTGTCAAACCTTTTAAAAATCTCTTTGCCCATTGCTCAATCCTCAGTAATTTAATCTTGTTTTAAACATAAGCATTTCTAATGAGGAAAATGCATCATCCATACTAGGAGAGAAGATGGAGCAGGTCATGGAATAGATGCGTCAGGATTTGTGCTCTCTGCTGAATTGCCTCAACAAAGAGAGCAGCAGTGCATCGTGAAGGGCTGGAAATGTGTGTGTGCCTGGTACAGGGGGGGCTGTGATATGATATGCAGTGTTCAGAGCTGGGCAGGGTGGGCTCTACATTTCAGAGATCAATTTGCATCGTTGCATTTTGGGCCATATTTTCAAACTCCAGAAAGCTCAACTTTGATTCTCTTGCTAGAACAGCTCTGTGGAGGGGCACATAGCCCACGAGTACCTGAATTTAGGTTGGGGAGGTGCCCAGCTCTCAGGATTTGGCTTATAGAGACCAGGCACTGTGCCATCCCTTCAGAGGAGAGAGACAGAACCAGTCAGATGCCATTTAAGATACAATTCAGTGTGAGAGTTAAAGGCTCTTGCAGGATTTTCAGACCTTGAGCATAAGTCTGCTTGCTTTTTTTTTTTCTTTTTTTTTTTTTTCCTCCAATTGGATTTCACGGTTGAAACTTGGTGTAAGAATTGCGAGGCTAGGGAGCAAATAGCTTTTTATGGAGATTTGAATTACATTTTACACTTGAAAAATCAGCCTGAGCAGCGAGTGGAAGGGCCTGGCGCTCTGTCTGTGCCCCAGTCCTGCTGCTGGCAGCCTGCACAGGGCAGCACTGGGTGGGGAAGGGAAAGGGAAAAGGAGAGGGAAAAGGAGCACCGTGGAGGGGTGGCTGCTTCCTCCTCTGAAGCCCTCCATAGCAGCCACTGACAGAGTTTGTGGGGACTTAGTGATGGATGGATGGAGTGGTTGGCAGCCCTGCCCATGGCAGGGGTTGGAACAGGCTGCTCTTCGAGGTGCCCTCCAACCCAAGCTGTTCTGTGAGGTTAGCTTTGTTTGCCTTCCATCAAGTGATACAGAGAGGAGAGGTGGTTGCTGCTGCTTTCTGGATGGCTGCCATCAATGCAGTAATGGGTCATTTGCTTCACCTGAAGTCTCCTCTGCTGACAAATACCACTGCCACTTCAGTAGAATATTTAAGGCCATTAATCCTTACTATTCATCTGATCATGGTGATGTGGACCACGTCCTTCTGTATGTAAAATCCAGCAGTTTTCTGAAGGATTGCAGGCAGTCTGCAGAGCTTCCCGTGCTGAGAGGTGTATCTTTATTTGATTCTGTGATGAACATCTACTGCAGAGATTAGCAAAATTAGCTGTCAGTCAGGTTGTGAAGGGTTCACAAGGTGGAAATCTACTTTTGGTTATGCTGTGAGCATTGGTGGGAAACAGAAAATGAGTCCAGTGGTGGCGTGATCTGACCCTGTAACCGCTGCTGCTCAGGTGCGTTCTGTTGGTGCCATTGGAAGCTGTTGTCAGCAACAATCTTTTTGTTTTCACTATTTTTTAGGTGTGAATTGCTGAAAAGCAAACCTTTCCCACAACTAATAGTATTTGCTAATTACTTGTGAAAAAGCAATTATCTCCTGGTGATGCAATTCTTTGGGAAGGCTTTTTTTTTTTTTTTTAATGCATAATTGGTAAAGAGGGAAGGAATCTCTTCTACAGAGGTTGTTTTCAGAAAAAGCTTCTCAAATATTGTACCTGATGTATCACGTTAGACACATCAGATCGGGTTGCATCAGCAGTGTTGCGTTACGTTACATCACCGAGGTAATGTGCTGTGACAGATTTGCAGTGCAATGTGTCAGCTGGAAAATAGGGAAAGATGTGATTTCCCCAACAAAATACTCCTTAAGCTTTATGGCATTTCCCCCTCCTCCAAGTAAAGAAATGGTTGCTCAGGCGTTGGGGTGTTTCTGAAAAGACTCCGTTACATTCAGAATAATTTGAAGCTGTTTTGTTGTTGCTATTTTATTTCTCAGTGGATAATTATCTAATCTGGAAAGAAAGATATCTTGTTGTATTTCCGTTACCATTTTATAATTTATCTGCGTCCCCAAACATTCAGCAAAGTGAAGGGGCAGTTTCTAGGATGAGGAATTCAGCTGACAAGGTGAGGCATCCTGGCAGAAGACTTGGCTATGGTCCTGCTGGGACACCAGAGCAGGGCAGGAGGGAATGGATGCTGGATGCGCTTTAGCTGTAGCTTTGGAGCTAGAGAGGGCAGAGCAGCAGTGACAAAGGAGGTACACTGTTAAAGTGGGAACTATGGAATCGATGTGAAAACAAAAATCCAAATATTTTGAGCACCTCTTCACCCCCTACGTTGTCAGATATAAAGGCTAGTATGTGTTCTTTTTAGCCATCCTTCATCATGAGCTACTCAAAGCTGTCCGATATTAAGTTCCTCTCATGCATTAAGCTTAAGTAAAACCGAGCCAATATACAGAGAAGTGCTATGCGATAATGGTGAAGATATCCTCACCGAGCTGTGGAGGGTAAAACCCCAAGCTGCTTTGAGCTTTGTAAGTACTCAGATACAAAGGATTGAGATGTTTGCTCTCATTTTAGTGAGCTCTTGTGACTCGGTACATTTGGCACTTCAGGGTTCAGAATAGCCACTTGTTTCCTACAAAGCAATGCCCTCAGCTGTGTTACTATTTGGTTGCTCGTTAGGGTCCCATTTAGATCTTTCTATTGCTGTGCAAATATGCCTTCGTTTCACAGCAACTTGCCTAATGCTGCTTTGTTTGACATTCTTTGTTGGAAGGATCAGGGTTCTGGTGCACTCAGAAAGGAATCGGCTAAGTAAATCTGTAATAGCATCGTTGTTTAAACAGCGCCTTGGATCGCTACAAGTAAAATTAAAAATGTTGGTTATGCACCTACGGATGCCTTTCATTTTCAGTTCAATAGTTCTCTTACAAAGGGCGTTAGTTGTGTGGGAAACAGTTACCTGCCGTTTTTGCTTACTTTGATTTAGCACTTAAGGACAATACTGAGATTTTACAGCCGGTCTTGAGTGAGGTGAAGTGCATAATCGCTGTGCCCTGGGAACAGCCTGGGAAATGAATTATGGGTGGGCAATTGCTGATCTTTCCCTGCCAACCTCCACTTCTGCTTGCTCTAAGCACGTGTTAAGAACATTAAGAATAAAAAGGTATTAAAAAGGTATTGAGGAGCCCAACATCCAAACATGCTTATGACGTTTCTTTCAGGAATACGCAAAGTAGGCTTCTCACGTTCCTTGAAAATAAGAGCTGTATGTCAGTTCACCTTCAAACTCTGCAAAGTGTTAGGTGCCCTATTGTACCCACATGATTCAAATGAAGGGGCATCTTGGTGCTTCTGCCACTTGCTTCCCATCAAAACACTGATGTCCCACCTCCCATATTGCGTACGTTGTTCAGATCAATAAAAAAGCAGCACAGTCTTAAGCCAGCTATTAACCTTGCTCTCTATATACAAGTTGGTATTAGCTGCCACTAACCTTTATCCTGCATTCTGAACCCCTACTCTAAGCCTTTTTCCTTAAACCTGTTATTAAGTCTGCCTTTCATGTCTAAACCTGGTGCAGTCGTGCAATTAATTGCTTTACTTAACATGCAAGGTTATAAGTGATCTCTATGATTCCACTGACGTTAAAGAAATAAATGAAGCTGAAGTGATTTTCGTTGCAAGGTGATCTTTGTGCAGTCTTTGGTTGGTGGGACCAGCAGCAGATGTGTATTGCAGAATTAACATTAAGAGTAATAACTGCCATTGCTCCACAATGGCAGGATACACAAGAACCTGCACGAGTCTTGTGCTTCATTTTATACTTTGAAAGAGCTCCTCAGTCGCACAGTCAGGACCTCCTTTTGTGCTCTTCTTTTCCTTCTGGTTGCAGTGTCTGCTTTTCCTGTGGTGTTCTGGGAAGCAGGGAAGTTCAAGCAAATGCTCACAACGAGCAAGAGGGAATTTTCCTACTACAGCGGGAAGAGTAACCCCAGTTGTTTAGTTCCTGGGTTTTAGCCTTTTCTGCTGATGAATTCAGAGGAACGTGAGTTTGGATGTTTTGTCAGGTCAAACCAGACTTGTCTCATGATGAGACTGAGAGAAGTGCTCCCAATGGCTTGGAAGTAGAAGTAAGGAACTTGGTGACACTTGTTGGTAAGTGCCTGATGCAGTAGCATCTGTGGCATCCCTGTCCAGAAAGGCACGGCTCCCTGAAAGCAAAGCAGGTGAACAGGGAAGGCTGGTAATTCTGTTCTGTGCTCAGTGAGAGGTAAAATTTCACATGATTTTTAGAAAAAAACTTGTAGTGATCCAGAAAAGCAGGTGGCTAACAAACGAGTAAGGTTTCTGTAGGAGCTTTAGGGTGAGGTTTAAGGTTCACTTCTGGCTAGATCTAGAGAAGATGTGATCGATAGGTATGCCAGGACAGAGCAGAGGGGTTCAAAAAGCTTGGGGATAAGGCTGAATTCCAGGGTTTCGGGGCAGATATTGTATCCAAGTGAAGCTTGTAATAGCAGTGCCAGGAGCATGATGGAAAACCACTCCATCTACTCACTCTGCTTCAGGAAGATGGTGTTCTTTCGCAGTCATGCAATAGGCATACAAGAAAGCAGCGAAAGACTCCTGCAGACAGAATAGCTGCTGACAAAGCTGCAAGAAACCACCTTTAGAGATGAGCAAAGAAACATACAAGGTGGGGAAAAGAGGATGAAGAGATTAGCGAAAATAGGAATTGTCTACCAGGGTTGGAAATATTAACGTGAAGAACAGAGCACAGCAGTGCTTCCTCCTTGGAGAGGTTGCTGAATCTTTGCATTGGTAATTTGCTTGCTTGAAAGTTCTCCCAGGCTTCTAGGGAGGAGAGGCAGATGTATTCTCGCAAGGCAATCAGTGTTTGTGTAATTTTACCTCTGTGTCCTGAGCTGTGGAGGTACTGGGGGTGAAGCCTCAGGGCTCCTACACAGAAAATACTGAAACTTAACATCAAAGAGAGCTCGTTTCCAACCATTGTATCTTCGTTAAGTAGCACATCAGTAGGAGGGCAAAATAACAGTTGCTCTAGGCCCAGAGAAGCTTTTGCATTGCTGCCACCCCAATTATTTCCTTTTTTTACACATTCTCAGCAATCTTTTGCCTCTGTAATTACAGCACTGAACGCTGCAGCTATTAGATACAGTCACTAGACTTTTAACAAGCCATCATTACTTGCACTCGGAATCTTACAATTTAAAAACAGTGTCTTTGAGAACGGTGTAACTTCTTTCTCCTTTACAATAACTGCACAGACTCGTGCATGGACATGTGTGTCTAAAAGCTGGTTGCAGCCAGGGGCTTTGATAAGGAGCAGCAAAGAAGCCACGAATAGAGCTGTAGAATTATGACCCTGATTCATACATTCTGGTTACATTATTAGTAGCATCTCAATATTGGGAAGATAATTGCCAAATAATATCTGCAATTGCCAAATATCTGCAGCCCTTGAGGTCTTGTGTTGATGTCAGAGCAGCGATGTATCATTTGTTTGGAAACCCAGAGAAGTCAGGGAGGCAGGTGGACAGGATCTGCCTTTTCCCAGCTCCCCCTCTCTCTGGCAGTTTCTTTGCTCTGGAAATACTGCTGAATACTAAAATGAGGTTGTGTTGTGTACAGCCAGGTGAGCAGGGCCGTGGGTGACCTGATCAGCCCATGGATTTCTGTGCTAACCCCAGGTGGTCAGGCAGAGCAGACATTTCAAAACTTATCCAGCTCTTGTCTTACTGTCTTTGAATTTGCATAATTAAAAGTGAATTGCTTGCTGTATTTTAATATATGCAGTGAAAATGCATGAAAAGCTGAAGAATTACAGCAATCCAGTAATTCATGTCATGTTCCATTCAGAATTACAGCTTTCCAGTGCCAGCTCAAACACCGAGGAATCCCTGCCACCATAAAACTATAATTGCTGAATTAATAACAGCGGGTTCTGGAGAGTGACTGCAAGACTCTCTGACCCAGGTAATGGAAACACTCATGTTAAAGTGAAGTTGATACATTTGCCTTAATCTATGTAATATCAGTCCCTGGTACTAAAGAACATTGCTTTTCCATCCCATAAGAAAGCTGCTGTGGTACCCTTCTGCTTTAGCTTGAGCTACCTGCATTTGTTAGCCACTGGGAACTAGAAATTACATTTTCAGGGATCAGTCAGGTTGCATTTCCTTCTACCAGGGTATTTGTACCCCAGTCTGTCTGCCTGCAGCTTCTGGGAGGTGGAGTTCCCATCCAGCTGCAGAGGGGGGAACAGGATGTCGAGGGAGATGGTGAAAGACTTCTGCTAACACCTTATTACTCCAGCATGTATTAACGACTAAAAAAACAACCCCTCCCCCTCTCTTCTAACTCAGGAACAAATTCTGCAGCTGGTGCCACATGGCCCCACAGCTATGATGCTCCTCAGGACTGGGATAAAGGGATGCTCTTTAAACAGGATAATAGGTAAGTAACCAAAATTAACTTCATCTGAATGGCATCAATTGTTACATTGTGTGTATGGAGGAGTTACATTTTTCTTTATATTTTATTTTTTTAAAATAGGCTTTCCCTAGTTACTAGAAGGACCTGGTAATCCATTTACCGTGACTTCCTCAGGTTTGGTCCTTGAATGTGACCTGTGGTTCTCTACATTTCCTTCAGTAGGATTTGATTCTTGGTAACCTTTATAGGCTGACTCAAATCATTAGGGACAAATTGCCCATGTCAAAGGACTTGATTGTATCGTGGAATTGATGTAGTGCATAACTACTCACTTTGCAAAGCTCAGTTGCAGTGAAAGCCAAAGCTTGTGACCACTGAGATGTTGGACTTCTCAGCTCAGGGCAATGTCCCATACTGGGGCAACAGCCTCTCTAAGGCTGTGTATACACTGTGGATAAAAAGAATTGGCAGTTTTCAGAGCTGGCAATCTGCTCCTTTTCATAAGAATTACCATCATTAATTAAAGCATCTTTTTTTTTCTGTCTAAGTATTTCAGCTCTAATTCTCTTGCAGGTTCATAAATAGTAACATCCCTTTGTCCTGGAAAAAGTTCATTTCTTCTTTTCTTTCTCTTTGTCATTGCCCTCGTTCTCTGTCCTCTCATGGCTTAAGGTAATTAAACTTCCAAAGCCAGATCACCTCTCTGAAATATTTAAGCATGATCAAAGAGATTTTCATGTTTCGTTTGCCCACAAAGCTCCTTGGGAGTTTTGAATGCAAAAAGCATTCTCCTTTCTGCAAATGACTGCAGAAGAGGGGCTGGGTCTGCTGAGGGACAGGTTTGCTATTGCCCAGACCTCGTGCTACCAAGTTACGGTTCAATAAGCAAACATTTCAAGCCTTGTGACTTGTAGGCACAGGAAAGGTATTTAACCTCATTGCTGCCTCTTTGCCATTTAACACTGAAGTTCCAGCTTGTACTGTTGGATGTTGATGCTACTCGGAGTTGAAATGTTGCATCCAGCAGATGTGTGCAAGGTGCTCTCTGCAGTTGCTGCATGCCTAACTGCATTCTTGTGGTGGAGTTTGGGCTGATACACGGTAGGGAGGAAAATCTTCTCAAAGGGAAATTTGTAGAGTGAGATTATCCAGAAGAGCTGAATGAAGGACCTGGGTATTTTGAAAAGAAGTATGTGTAAAACTGTGGTGTTGAGGCAGAAGGTGATCCCTCTTTTGATGATTTGAATTTGTGGAGGTCTTCCTAAGCTGACAGCAAGGCAATCCTCTTGTTTTTTCACTTCACTACGAAATCTGCTTTTCCTGTGCAGATATTTAGCTCGCTGGCTGATGTTTTCTTGAAATTTCCTTTATTAAGTGTCAAGCTTTTGTACCAGAAAATATCAAACACAGCTAAAGGTCAAAGTAAATCATGAATGAAATTACAGAAACTGATGTACAGTGGAGGATAAAGCAGAATGTCAGATGGCAGTTTACATGAACACGATTCCCAGAGCGGAGGCCAACCATGCCCACCCAGAGAAGCCCTGTGCCCATGCTGCTGAGTCCTGCTCATACTGCTCTGTTGATATCAGATTGGGAGTAAGAGTGAGGTTCCCATTAATTTCACCATTAAAAAAGCGAGGATTTGGAGATCCTGACTGAATGCTTGTCTTTCAAGAAAACATCTGACTTCAAAAAGCACAGAGATGCCATGGGTACCAGTTATCTCTGGAGGTCTCCCTTTAACTGCAGCTTGACTTATTATCAGGGAAGAAATTGTTCCTGAATCTTACTACTTTTTCTTATTTCTTGGCTTAGATGATGAGAGCAGACAAAGTCGAGGCGTTCTGTCTGCTGTGAGCACAGAAGGGCCATCTATGGGCAGCTTGCAAGCTGAGAGGATCTGTTAGGTCCATCTGAATCTGGCTTAGGAGCAAATCAGTTCCATGAGCCAGAGAGACAATCATGGCATTTTCAGTGTGTCCTGTGGTTGTTTTTTGTTTGTTTGGGCTTTTTTTGAGTGTGGATTAAATGCAGAGTTTGTCTACTTACCAGGCTTCTTATTTTGTAGAATTTGTAGGCATGTGAATACTTCTACTACGTACAGATATATACGTATTCAGAGGCTTTGTGATCATACAAAACTTAAGCAAGAATAAAAGTAATCTTTTCTTTTTTTCTGGATTTTGCAGCCCATGTCTAAAAACAGTTGCAAAAGTGGAGAGAAGGAAAAACACACGTCCACAGATCACAAGCAGAAAAGTAGATATTTTGAAATACTTTGATGGTAACAAGAATGTTGTCTCCTTTCCAATGTCATTTTTTTTTTTAAAAGCTCAGTAGGCAGCGAAATGAAATGTTTTATGGTTTTATCAAGTGCAGCAAAGTCACTGCTATTATACTTGCAATTTTATGACCTGGTAAACAGAAACCTTTGTGCATAAGGGTCTGAGTGGCAGCGGTGTAGAAAACTGATGATTACGCTGCCTTGTGAAATGGGAGCTCCTTCATAGGAAACGCGTGCTACCTGAAGCAGCAACACCTGATATTTGTCCTTGTGGAGCGTGACCCTGTGGCCAACACTGATAGTGAGTCTGAGAATGAGGATAACTGCTGGGACAGTAAAAGTGTTGATAGATTTCTGTATTTCAGCTTGGGCCACATGGAATACACAGTGCCACTTGGAGTGCAGTGTTTCCCCTGGAGCTTTCATGGGGGGTAGATGAGGCTGCCTGCGGGAGGAGAGCACAGGGGCTGAGGGTTTGCACAGAGAGCAGGCGCTGGCTGTTGCCTGCTGTTCTTGCTGTGTCTTTGCTGCACGTGGTACTGGTGCATTTGCTTAGAACATTTAATTTGCAGCAGCCGTAATTTATATTTGTAATTTTGTCTGAGATCAATAAAATAAACCAAAGAGATTTATAGCCCTACTTTCAACTAAGATAAATTGAAACAGGCTGCTTCCCTGAAAAGCTGTATTTAAACGGCACTTTAAAAGAACAAAATGAGATGGGATATTTGCATGCAAGTATGGATAAACAACCCATAGTGTGTGGAAGAAATACTGGGAGGGGTGAACATGGTCAGTGCAGGACTCTCTGCAATAAAGTTGTGGGAAACTTGACTGTAGAGCAGGGTCTGATAGCAGACAAGTAACCATTTGAGAATGTAGTTTGTTTGTTCACAGCAACTGGTGAGGAGTGAGGCAGGTAATCCTTGAAATCCTGAACACAAAGGCATATGATTCTGGTCCCTTGGGAGGTACTTAGTCGGGTCCTTCCCTTTCTCCTTTCCCCTTTCCTTCCTTTCCTCCCTCCTTCCCCTTCCCTCCCATCCTTCTTACCTTTTGTCTTTGGTCATGCTTCCAGTCCTTCAATGGACTTGAATGAAGGCTCTGACAATAGGACTGCCTGTGTCTTTCCTCTTTTGAATTAAAATGGTCCAGCATCCTTGCTCCCTGCCTGTGATTTGTTGAAAACATTCAGTAAGAAACAGGAACTATCACCTGTGCGACACAAACTGTCAGTTTGTTCATTTCCCAGCTGTTAGTATCTCTTTAGCATTACCCTCCCTTTTAGAGTATGTTTTTGATCAGTTGTGCAATTGGAATATATTTGGAGGAATAAAGGTCCCCTTTCTCCCTTCACTTCCCCTTGGCTCCTGGTGTGATCTGACCCTGGGAGGAGACCACTGTTCAGTAAAACAAGAGTCCAGTGGACTACACTCTTTGGAACTTTCCTCACACTCTGTAGCCCCAACAACTGAGACTCTTAACTTAGGATTGCATCCATGGAGTGCTTGCTGAAGCATAGACCAGCATAACAATGACCCACAAGGTTCTGTTTCACTTTGCATGTGCTTCCTATATATGCATAGTTTCCTTTGGACTTCCTTACTAGGTCCTCTGCAAGAAGCAGGTGTTTCTCCACTTTTCCAGTCTGTGAACTTGAAGTTAAATTCCAAAATAATTCATCATTTTATAAATAAGTTATGCAAGCTGTCATCACAAATCTGTCACTGCACAGACAGGTGCCAACATGAGCAGTTTGCAAAAATGACAACAGGATTGGAATAAAGGATGTCTAAAAGCAATTACATTTCCAGATATTAGGCGAACACAATTATTTAAACTGCTAGTCAAAAACAGCTGATAAAATAGGTAATTAAAAAGATTGACCCAAAAGCTGATTTTAAATTATTCTGTAATATGCACATAATAAATATATTTCCTCAAGTGCTGGAGATTATGTGAGGAACTGTATTAAAAACTGAGAATGAACTAGGCCTGCATTGCAAACAGCAGTATGGCCTGTCATTGTAATAAATCATGCTCCATAGGCATTGAAATAGGAAGTATGACAGTGCTCAGCCTCCGACCACAGCAGTGGTGGGTGACCTGTTGTGTGCAGATAGAGAACAACCAAGCTGGACGGCAGCAGGATGGAATCATTAGGAAGGAGCTGTTTCAGTAGTCCAATTTTCACATTAAAGTCTTACCATAGGACATCAAAGCCCCTAATTAGGAGCCTGAATCCAGTATTTAATACATTGTACGCCCACTTCATACATGCACAAGATAGCCTAGTTTCCACCTAAAATGACATCTAAGCTCTTTTTGACACCTATTGAAGGGACAGAATGATTGTTCTTAAGACCTTATTTTCCATGCTGCTACCTGGTGGTGATGCAGGACTGACTTCAGTCCTCGTGCTGTCATACTTCAGCACATCAAAAGCAGGATCAGCAGGCTGTGCTTTAGCTGGGGGGACACAGGGGTGTCCTCATGAATGCATCTCTCTTTAAGAAGCTGTCCTGTGTTATCCTGCACTATCATCTTTGTAAAAACATGGACTTGAGAAACATCAAAACTTCAGCTATGAGCACACAGTATTACTCCATAAATGTATTGGAACTGATTAACCTATCAATCTCTATTATTCAACTACTGCAAACGAGACACGTGCTCCCCTGGAGATTTACCTGGAGTAAGATCAAAAGGAAACTGCTTTCTCCCTTCCCAGCTTGCAAGTTCAAAATTTGTTTCGACTGGTGATGCTGCAAATAAATAAATAAAAGAAGTGACCTGAATAAGTTGAGCGATCCCCTGGGGATCGAGGCAGGAAGCGTTTGAAACATGAAAAGTTGCACCTGTGTTCAAACGAGAGAGACCCTAGTTAATTATTTACAGCAGCTGAAAGCTCATCAAAAATTTAACCAAGATTTATTTCGCTGTGACTGTGCATGAACCACAGTGTGCAGCAATGGGGGCTTTTAGCTGTCTTCAGTGGAGCTCTTGAGTTTTCACCTCCCGGCTTGTCGGTGCTGGCTCAGTGCGGGCAGTGAATCCTTTCCTTCTATCTGTCAGCAGTGCACGCTATTAGGGTGGATTCAAATTGCATGCAAATAAGTACCATGCAGCATTTGAACTGCTGCTGGGAGGCTCTGAGGTGGCCCTCAACAGACTTCAGCTGTGGTGAGGCTGTGACCCGTCACTGTCAGTAGATGATATCAAATACAAACCCACCTGTGGCATAGCTCTGCTCCTCTCCCATCTATAGTAACGAGCCCTTCCATTTTGTGCACACTGACCGAGCGAAGGCTGGGCCTTTGCCCGTTGCTTTGAATTCCATTGCATTTGTGATTTTTCTTTAATCATTGCTGTGGAAAAGCCTGAACTGTTTTTCTCATGGGGTTTGTATGCACACAGGCATAACAGAGCTGAGAACCTCAGTAAAGGTGGAACTTCTGAACCTATCTTGATTTTGTTAAGATTAAATTAATATGAAGTAGGACCAAATTATGTTTTGCCTTGAGAGACTAATGAGAACAGTACTGTTCTACTACTATCCATGTACTCAATACATTAAATGACAGTGAAAAAGCTTCGCCAGCAAATGGAACAGGAACTATAAATGACAGGAAGTACCTTAGGATTCCTGAAGCATCAGCTTCTTGCAGAGGTTTCAATGATAGCACGTCATGACCGACATCTCACAAGGTCCCTGAAAAAAGAAAAAAAATATATCAAGTATGTTATCACCATTTCTGAGCAAAAAGGTCACAAGTGGAAATTGTTTTCATGATAAGTGTCTCTGCATTCTCCCAAGTTTCTGGAGCTTCTCAGAACCTCTTATGACTGAGCCACTCTGACCTGTGTATCTGTGCTGGTTCATCCTCTTCTTGATCTACTCAGTCATGATAGTTAAACCTACTTGAGAAACGGAGCTTAGAGTCAACTGCACGTCTTTCTTGCAAAAGCATCTGAAGCTCAGATGCCCCAGGCTAGGAACAAAGCAGAAGGTGCCAAAAAACAAGACAACAGGAACTCCTAATTTAAGTTGAATTCATCAGTGGTGGACCAGCTCCCAACCCCGCTGTGACCGCTCTTCTGAAGAAGGCTACCACTGAACAAGAAATGACGGAGAGCAGACAGACGAGGGGGGAGCAGGGAGGAAGAAATGGCCCATCCAAGGTAAGCTGTGCCATCAGACCAGGTGGTGGCTGAGGAGATTGGACAGCCCAGCAGGACGAGCATCAGTGACATTAAAATACTCCACACAGCGAAAAGATTTTTTGGCAAATACCTAAAATAACCACCCCCTCAAATCATGCTGAATATCCTAATGCTTCCTAAGAAGTATCTAGGGAAAGAAACTGTATGAAGCTTTCATTATCAGTTGAAGTATCACTGTATATTTTGATTCATTTGGCTCAGTTCGTGATACAACAGAGCACAACTAATGTAACTTGGCTTGATGTGACCCCTTGTTACACATACTGGAACAATATCTGCAGAAGCATTTGAAATCACACATTTTTTCAGACATCTATTTTAAGGATCAGTGACTTCAAACAAGCTGCACATTTGGGCATATTTTAAAGGCTTATTTCCTGCAATCACGTGCAGGTCATGGCTTAATCCTCATCAGAAAGAGCACACTTTGAGATTCTGATTATTGGAGGGGAGCAGTGAAAGAAGGATACACATAGAAAGAAAAGCATCAGAGTTTGCAGACAGAGCCTGGACTCTGGAGTCTGATCAGTAAATCTTTGATGAGAATTTTTAGGGAGGTGGTTTTTTTCTTTATATTTTCTTTAACTTTTGAATGCAGCACCACAAGAGGTGAGACAAAACGGAGTCTTTGAAGTGTTGGTTAGATGATGTTCTGGCACTGCTGAGCACTGCAGTGACATGGAAACAGACCTGGAAAGAGCCAGCTGTCCCGGCAGGGAGCGGGCAGCCAACAGGAGAAGCAGCTGAATCTGTTATTTCTTATGAATTACTGAGTGCTGCAGCACTCTGAAAAGTACTTTTCACAATACTTGTAGAAACTAAAGTTTTTAATGGCCAGGTAAGACTCTGTTACTATAAGTGAGAAGGAACAGAGCAGCTTTGCTTGGCCAGATGCATAGCTGCTCTCAAGTGAGGGCTGGCGAAAGGCAGAGGGAAATGTGACAGCTTTCCACGACAGATAAGAGCTGGATTCTGGCCCAGTTTGAGCTAGGTAAGCAAATAATTACCTGTGAATAAATTAGGAAGAAAAATGCTAAATACCCTTATTAATAGAGACCATATGTTTATGGCAACCAGAAGGCTCTTAAAATTATGCAGCAACATTCTACAGCTCCCAGTCACGTTTCCTACATACAGCTTACACACTCACCATGTAGTGGACAGAATACTGATTTTGTGGGTATTTTGAAACCCTACAGCCTTGCCATCAGTGAATGCATGGGCAAAGCCTGTTCCTTCACCTCAAGCAAACCCTAGGCAAAGGGTCAAATATCCACGTTTTTAAAATAATGTAAGGAAGTCGCACATTTGCAGTTGAAAATGAAGTTCTCATCTTATAAAAAAAGGAGAAAAGGAATTTCCTACAGAACTTCATAGCCTGATTTTCAGACTGAAGTGCGTTTGAGGCATTGGATCTGACAAAATTAAAAGAGAAGCCAAAAAGGCCAATCTGCACATTTCGTAAAACTGACTAGTGCATTCTAAATTCAAATATTTGGCTATTTAAGCTCAGATTTAATCTCACCACTGTGAAAAGCCTGCTTCCCTACCTGTTACGCTCAGAAGCACTTCTGCAGATGAAAACAGCCTTTCCATCCCACAACCTCTCACAGACACATGCACGCACATTATGTCCCATGTTTAATTGCCTTTCAGAACTGTCTTATCTTGGCACAAACTTGTTGCTGGTTTATCTCTGCTCAGGATAAATGCATACCTAATCTTGTTACTGGATGCACACAGAGCGGGCAATCTCATTAATAGCCACCCTTAAGGGATTTCTATCCAGGGATCAATTTCATAATTGGAACACAGCTACATCATATATAAATATACTCCTTCCATGGGACAGCCATTTGCCTGCTGGTCTCATGCTGTTCTGTCTTGCACATCTTATGAAGAATTAACAAGAAAAGAAAAAAAAAATAGAGAATCCAGAAAGTATTTTTAAAGCAGGGATCCTTCTTGGAAACTTGTTAGCTTTTCGGATCACACCACAGGCTTACAAGCTTGATTTGTCAGGTTCACGATTGTTACTGGATATGTAAGTTCTATCATTCTTAGCCTGCATAGTCACTAAGAATAGTTTTCCCCTGCACTGCATTGAATTCTGTATGCTCTTTGTTGTAGCATATAGAATTCTATAATGGGAAAAACCCTAACTTGTTAGCTGCATATCATTTTCAGAGCCAGCAGGAGCTGTAGAGCTTTTAAGAATTAAATTATGTTCATTTATTCACTGACTGCAAAATATCCTACCAAGAGCCTAATAGCTTAAAGGCTTCCTAATCAACTTTACTTCATCATTAAATAATTATGCTTCACATCTCTGAAATACACTTTTGTCACATCTCATAGAAGGGATAGTTAGTGAATATGAGTCATTACCGAGGCTGAGCGAACCATTCATAATTAAACCTGAGCCACGCAAAGCTGCTGGTCTGAGGCTGTGTGAACCTTTCACTGAGTCTGGGCTAAGTTTCCAACAAACTTCAATCCAATTATATCCAATCCACAACAAAACAATATATGTTCACTCACTGTACAGCTTTGCTTCCTTTAGTGGGTTTGTTTTCTCGTGACGATCATTACAGCTCAAATCAAATGGGGTTGATTCACCCTCTCCCTCCCACGCTGAGGCATGCAGTGAGGATGGGCACCACTGATGCTCTTGGAATACATACATGAGAAAATAGTAGGAAATGGTGCCAGTGTTTCACCTGGGTCTACCTGTACATAGCTGTGAGGTGTGTAATTGCACACAAGTCTTTTTCAAAAGGAGAACACTGAGCACTGCTAGACAGCTGGTCAGATGGAGAGCAATCACTGTCATAACTCAAAAAGAGAATAGCACTATTAATGAAAAGGATGATGAAATAAAGAAGTGCCAGAAATGTTCATTTACTGTGTTTGCTTACCAGCAGATCACAGGTCACTCAGAATTGAATATCCTCATCCCAAGGCTGTCAGCCACACCACGTCCTGTCCCTGCTGGCTGCACGGCAACGATGGCAACACGTCTGCATGGATGTGGACATGGAAGCCCAATGTGTGTCATCTCCTCTGAGGCTGCTCGAGTTGCTCTTCAGTGCTTCAAGGGGAAAGAAAGAGCAGAGAAATAATAAGGCTTTGTAGAGTGGTGAGACTCCAGTTTGTACTGTGACAGCTGTTCACCATTGGATCTACCTCTAACAGATGGGACAGAGATGCAGGCGGGGTGGAGGGGCCACAAAGGCAACTGATGGAGAAGTTTCTTTGGAGCTTGCCATTCTTTGTGCTTCATTTATATTTCATTAGCCATGAAATTGTGTTTATAATTGTATTAGACAACTGTGTGAGATATTAGATCATAAGCCCAGCCTGAATTAAAGCCATTTTTAATTAGTTATTGATTTATTCTGTTTTGTCATTTTTAATGAAATTACGCCCCTGAATTCAAAGCACTGGTGCAGGTGTGTTATCTTAATTCATAAAACTAGCACTCTGCTTATCTCCTAACCAACCAAGAGAATGGAAGTTGGTGTTCTTTAACACAATTGTGGTATCAGCCATTGCTGTGCATCTGCACAAGGGGTGTGAAGGCAAGAGACACTGCACTCTAGAACAGACAAGAGAAGGGAGCCCTTGGCTGCAGGCACACTGCTGGGAGGAACCAGGGCTGAGCAAAAAAAAAAAAAAGGAAAAAAAGGGAAAGCAGGAAAGAATATGCTACTGTAGGAGGTGTGAGATGCTGTGCTTCTGCTGGGAAGGAGCAGTAGCCCATTGCCTTGGGGATGCTACTCTACAGCACCACAAGCAGCAGCTACTGCACGTTGCTGGGATCCAGCTCAGCCCCAACGGCTGCAAGGACAGGGAGCAATGCTGCAGCTCAGCCAGACTGTCTGTGCTTTGTCTATGCATACAAATCAGAGCTAAGAGGTTTGGGGTTCTTGGTGGATTTTTTTTTGTTATCTCAGATCCGTCAGGACCTCAGCTCCCTGTTCTACTTTTCTACTCCATCCTGTGATGTTAACATACACAAGGATTCACTTGGACTTCAGAAGGACATCTTCCCATGGTGGAAGAGCTGCGGGATATTTCTTGAGGTGTTGCAGACACTGATGGCTTTCATTTAGGTAAAAAAAAAAGAGGCTGTAGTCTGTAAGGCACTGTTGAGGAACATGAGCAGTTCCTCAGCAACCTTCAAAATACAACAGGCTTCTTGCTGGCATTTATCTCACAGTCTGACACCCCAACAAAAAAATATTTGGACACATGTTCTGAGCTCCCCAAATGCCCAACAATGACTCTCATCCTTTCTTTTCTTTTTTGGCTTCTCCTTTCCTACTTCCTTCCCCCCCCCTTTCCAGCCGCCCACATGGTTTCACTCACTGGAACAGCCCGTGGTGAAATCAGACAAACACTTTGACTTTGCCCCCGGCCCCAGTGGTAGCCGTACCTCTGAAGCTGCCATTCACCTCTAATTACACGTCTGCTGAAATCATGCAGAGAAGGAACAGTGTAAGTCATTAGCCCTCCTAAATGAATGTGCAGCTGAGTAGCTAACAAAGGGATTAACACTTGACAGCAGAAGCATTGCACACTGAAGGGGAGGGTCATCGGGTGACTGCTTATTACACAGAAATAATTGCCATCCAATGCTGAGAGAAACCGATGGCTGCAGGCTGTGTTTACTGCAAAGAAATGCATTTTTTTCCCTTCTGTTTTCTTACCCTCCTGCTTAATCCTCCTTTGCACAAAGCAGGGAGGAGGCCCATTGCTGGGCAGGGCATGGTGGGGAGTGCATGAACAGGTAATGTGATGGGAGCAAGTTCAATAAGAATTCTCCTGCTAGACAGAAAGCTTTCACCCCTATAAAAAAACCTTGTATTTTTTCAAGTATTAAGAATGCTACTTCTCTTGTTCCTCTGTTACCGTAGCATGGCATCTGGCTTTATGCAATGTTTAAAAAGATATAATAACATGATTATAAAGATACAGTAAAAATATTTGTCTTTATCCGTCTCTACAGGTTTAGGGGACTGTGGTCATCCCAGTCACCATGGGGCTGTTCATAGAGTCATAGAATCACTCAGGTTGGAAAAGACCTTAAAGATCATCGAGTCCAACCACAATCTGACCATACTGCCCCACCTCTAACAACCCTCTGCTATGGCCCTGAGCACCACATCCAAACTGTTGTTAAACACCTTCAGGGATGGTGACTCAACCACCTCCCTCGGGTGCCCATTCCAGTGCTTAAGAACCTTTCTGTAAAGCAGTTTTTCCAGATATCCAACCTAAACCTACTCTGGTGCAACTTGAGTATTTTGAGTATATTGAGTACAGGCCATTTCCCCTCGCCCTGTCACCAGTGAAATGAATTACTGAATTGTGTGTGTTTGCTGAAAACACACTGCATGCTTTAACATAATGCCATATGGAAGATCCTGTTTAGCAGAAAGCATGATCTTACAGTTAGGAAAGATTTGGGGTAAGGCTTCCTGCTGGAATAAATTCTTATCACTCTATTGAAGTCACTGCAGCTGCTGTGTTTGAAACAGGCTGAGATATGTTCCCTCATCTTCGGGCAGACAAGAACAAAGCAACGAGTAAAACGATGTAGGAGAATTCAGTACACATTTGACACTGAACAGAAAAGTCTCCATGGTGGACTTCTGAGCAGGGATGTGTTTTGCTTTCGTGCCTTACCTGGTGCTGGTTGCAATGCAGAAGGTTGTGTCCCGAAGCAGGGCTGGATTACAACCCACGCAGGATCCCCAGGTGAGCAAGGCTTGGGTCTGGCATTTTTTCCTTCTTTCTTTCTTCAAATATTACCTATAATACAAGGCAGGAAAAAAAACATTTTAGCTTTTTTGGGGGAAAAAAAGCTGCAATTTCAGAGCAAGTTGGTTCAATCATAAAACTTTAACTGGACTACATATACGTAGATATAGTTTGACATCTTCAGCCCCATTGAAAGGCAGTGGATTTTAGTACAGGCATTTTAAGCTATCAAATGATAGCTGAGATATAAGTACCACGGAGACACATGAAAAGCACAGCAGCACTGGGGTGGTATGGTACAATGTGAAAAGGGTGTTTACATCCAAACATGACACGCACAGTTGAGCATGAATTCACATTAGCTCAGCTTGCGCTTCAAACATCCATTTATTAGCTCTGGGTGGAAACAGCTATTTTTCAGTAGCACAGTTCAAGTATCACAAAGGGTTTTTAATGACTTCTGTAAACCTTAGCACAGCTATTATTCCAAAGCCTTACACCCGAGCAGAGTTGATGCTCAGGCTTTTCTGTTTTTCACCTCTTTTCTGGCATTCTTTCTTTCTGCGCCTTCAGTGACGTGTCAGTTTTCCCATGACATGCCCTGCAGAGATTTGCAATGAGCAAAGCTGAAAACAAGAACCCACATTCTTCCTCCTGATGTGTGACTATTTCACTACTGTGCTGCAGTGCGCTGAGCCCATGCATGACTGCAGCATCCTGAGCACACACGGCCACGCACCGAGAGCTCCTTCCACCCAGCACAGAGGGACTCATGCATGCCAGAGCTGCTCATGGGCAGAGGCTGGAGAGAAGGCCACAGAAGATGTGAATATAGAAATAGGAAATTAATATGTGAGGTGATGCTCGTCCCACGGAGCGTTTTCCGCTCGCTGTTGGGTACTGCTTCCTCTTGTCCGATTAAGTGACATCCGGTTAGTGTGTCTGCCTGGTTATTTAGTTCTCTGCATCACTCTGAGCACTGTAATCTCTCTAATTGGTGCAAAGAAGTTTTTCCCAATAAGGTTAGAATGAAGCAGCTTTTCTGTCTATGCTCCTTCATGGTTGATTTTGCTATCAGCTTCAGAAATCACGCAGAAGGAGTCTGACTTTGTTCCATTCATTCAAGAATTACTATGTTTGCAGCCATAGAAACAGTCTTTAGGTCTGGATACAAAGGAAATATAGTGCCCCTATTAATTTTCTGCATCACTGAAATGGAGCTTCTGTCAAATGGGGAAGGTAGACATTGCTGATGCTGAAGAGCCATCCCAGAACCAAGCCTGCAGCACTGTTTGGGAACAAAAGGTAAGAAGAGATGGTTGATGAGATGAAAATGCTGATTATAAGATGTTTTTGGATGAGATAAGCAAACCGGCTTGTAATCTCAAATTCTTAAGTCTTCTTGCTGTGTTTTTACACTATCCTGGGCCTGTTATGTCTGAAAACAGCCCTACGTTTATTTTTATGCTTCAGGCAACATTAGTTCAGATGAAAACACTCTTCCTTGCCCTGATTTGTTAAAGCCCTAAGGTTTATTTCCTCATGATAAGAGGGCGGTCACAGCCTTCTCAGAAGTGTGTGTTTTCTGTAATACAAACACTCCTGAGCTATTTGGCTCTATGTGGTGTCTAGATGTGAGCTGGCAGAGGTGCCCATGTCCTTCTGAGCTGCACCAACACATCCACCCCATGGCTGGAAGAGCTCTGGGTCAGGAACGTGTTCCCAGCAGACAGACTTGGAAAAAGCAATAAGGCAAACCTGCCAGAGATAAATAGCTGATGTCTTAAAGCAAGGATACTACTGATTATATTGATATTTCTCACCAGCTTGTATTTGCAGTGTTAGAATTGCTTGTACTCTGGCTGGTGGAAATTCCTCTGGTGGTTTTTATCACAGGATGTCTAAATTGTTTAGCAAGATTCATTAACACCACGACAGCCCCACTGCTGACCGAGAGCTTCCAACGGCCACTTCACAGAGCCATCCTGAAATGATTTGAGTCAGTGAGAAAAGGACAGGAAGGACTGAGGCATCCCCAACTCCAGGAGAGCAGCAGGCATTATAAAGAAGGAAAACATTTTTCATTTTTATAAGGAATAAGGAAGTGGAGAATGCGTGGAGCTTCAAAATGATGTGGTAGCAGAGTCCTAACTCTCAAAACGTTTGTGGACAAGGTACTGTGCTGGTCACCAAAGGGGGAAGGAAAGTGCCTGGCTCCACACGAAGTAAAGGTTTAAATTAGAGACTGGAAAAGCTTCCTAATGAAGAATACTTTATCAGTGAACCTGGCTGCTAAGGGAAGATGTAAAATATAAGTTCTAAAGGACCAATTAGACTAACACCTGTCTGAAAGCACAGCAGGATTCTGCCTCCTTGCAGCGAAAATGGGCTTAAAGCCACTATGATATTGCAGTGCTACTGCAGCCTCCAAACCTCACTCACATTCAAAAATCTCATTTTTGCTATGAACATATATCCCCACACTGTAAGGAGGTCCTCTAAGCATCCAGCATGTCTTACCTGTAGTCTGTCTGGAAAAATAACAATTGCAAATCTACATCTTGTCAGATCAAAGTCCTCTTATAACCAAGTCATGAGGATTAAAGTTAGCTTCATTCTTCTGAGTAGAGCATCCCTCCCAAGGGAAAAAGGTGCATTGTGACCTGTGAGCTGGTACTGCATCTGAGCTCACTTAGGGAAGTCTCACTCCTATAACCTTCTTTATTTAGTGGAGGGGTTTGAGGAAGAAGATCCTTGAGGAGAGGGACGGGTTATTTCCCTGCAGCTCTCAGTGAGGTACGCAAAGGTTTTCCCTAAAGTTCCCTAAGCTGACTGATTTGGTTTCCTGGTGCATTGCATGAGCAGTGTGGACATGCAGTTCACAATTCTGGGTTTCCATCCAGAAGCCAGGATCCTTCATGCCACACTCAGCGCTGCTTCCCAGGCCTCCAAATCCTTGACTGCATTCTTAGTCAAGAGTTACAAGAATGATAACAGGCACTGTAAGTCAGCAGTACCCCTTTGATAAGATAAAGCAGCTGTGTTGGCTCTGGAGTAGCTTAACTTTAGACTTTGAGTATGATGAATTATTGTTTAAGGAGATGCATTCGTAATTCTGTTCCTCCCAAGCAGGTGGTTGATATTTTGAGATCCCTGCTGTATCAGCACTGTGTATATTTGGCATAGAAATTGCATGAATATTACAAATTCTATATTTAATTGAGTCTCATAATGAAACCCTGTAAATCATAGTCAGCCCATCAAAATAAACAGGAAATTGATATGTTGAGGTGTTAAATAATGTTGTTTCTTTCCACCCCTACAGGTTAGACAAAACTTGATCGCTTCCCTTAGAAGGCAAAAATGATGGCAGCCAGACATAGTTGATGTAGTTCTCTGTCTGAAAGTAACATGAAAATCCTCATTCCTAACAAAAACATTGAGTAACACGATAAAGCACCTTTACCTACAACAGCTTCCTTGGGTCAGGTCTCAGACAGAGCACGGTGCCAACTTCTTGTTCAGGCTGCATCCTAAGCTTTCCTACTTTTCCCTACAAAATATTTTTGATTCTCTTGTACAAGTATTTTGGAAGAAAAAAAAAAAAATAAATCACAATAACATTTGCTATGCAGTAGTTGGTGAAATTCCTCCATTTACATTTACGAAGGTCAGGCAAGTGCTGGGTGGTGAGAACTACCACTGCTTCAACTTACTGGGCTGCAAAAATCCTGAGTCGTTCTGCTTTTTCTGAATGAGAACTAGTGCAGGACTATACCCATACAGCTTGTCTCTGAGGTTATGGCAGAGGAACTAAATCCCAGGAAACAGAATCATAAAACAGCTTCAGTTGGAAGGGACCTTAAAGATCATCTAGTTCCAAGTAAGAGACAGTTCAAACAAGTGTGAGTGTGACCTAGTGAATAAGTAAAATCTACTGTAACACAATGGGAAGCACAGCAATGACAGCAGGCCAGCAAGGTCCTAGACTGCAGCAAGTGAAGGTTTGCTTAAATGCAACAATGCAACAGCTGTGGGCACAGAAATAAAGGAAAGAAGCTGCTTACCTTCAGAAAGCTTCAGGTACACAGGGATTTCCAGTGATATCCTTTTGCCTTCACTGCCAGCCCTTAAATGAGGGCTGGGAAGAGGGGGATGCTGGTTCCACCCTTCCATCACTCAGTGCATTGCATTGCATGCACCTGAGCACCCCTGGGCTGGCTCTGCCTTCCCACCAGGTGCTCCATCACTGCTACAGTGGGTTTATAGAATGTTTATATGACTAACATTGCCTTCATTAGTAGCATATTATTTGGTACAATGAGGTACTATTTGCACCTTTATCTATGGTGATTCTATCACATCAAGTCAAACAAGCGATGAGACTTGCACTCAATGAATAGAGTCCATTATTTTGCTGCATCTGGCTAATTGAATACAGAGAGCAGAGCAGCCTTTGGCACCTGACCTGCTTAGGTGCCTTTTGCCTGCAGGGTTCTCTTTGTGGATGAGGACAAGGAGCTATGCATTACACTGCAATTTCTTAACAGGCTGTTTCAAGTGCTCTCTAGATGTACTTCCCCTGCTCCTCCAAACCCTATTCACACCGCTTCTTTTTACTGCTCTTACAGTGGAATTCATCACAGGCTATTTTATCTGGGTGAGAGCTCAGTACACACACAGGTCTGAGTCCATGCAGCACAAGTACAAATTGCGGGGCTGCTGTCCAAGGCTGTGACCTTGCTTATCAGAAAGCAAAATGCCAGGGGAGTGACCTCCATAAGCCCAGGTGACCCCGAAGCATCGCACACCAGGCAACTGCAAGTCTCAGTATGCAATAGGAAAGATGCACACTTGCTTGTCGCAGGTCAGGGAAAGGTCCTGCTGGAGACGATCTGCAGATACGTGCTGAAAAGCCTCTTTGCTACAAGAGACCAGGCCACATATGGCAAGGATGGTTCTTGTGATAACGTTTTAACATGACATCTTTGTTGTGCAGTATAATGGTGATGCTATAGGGAAGCAACTCAGGTTAGCTGCTTCTGTGTTGAGTGTAAGGGAAACAACAGAGGAAAGGGTAATCTTCACCTGCTGAGGTAAGTGCTTGTCACTGCCCCTGAAAAAGCAATTATGGAAGATCAAAAGTAAGCTGGTGAGAGCATAAGAACACATGATCTCCACTGTGCTGGGGGAAATGGGAACTGGGAAGCACAGTCTAAGCAAATGTGGTTTTCCTATGGAACATACCTACTTGGTTTTCTTGCCTATCAGAAATGATCCAAGGCAAAAATTGACCAACAGTTCACAAAGAGGACAAGTGGGGCTCTGTACGTACCGAGGGGCTCACTGCAAGTATGAATACTTGGAGAATTCAGTGATTGTGAATAGCATCCCTTCAACATGCAGGACTTCATGATGATGGGGTAAGAGTGTATGCTTAAATGTAATTTTCATTTATTACACAGAGAAAAATCCTAGTGCCCACCAGAACAGAGCTTAAGTTTTTCTGTAGTAGAAATCAAGAAGTAACTTTGCTGAAGGCACTGGTATTAGCTAATGAAGTTTGAATACATTTACACGTACTAAACAATACCTGCATACACTCTCCTATTGAATTTTGGTGGCTGTTTTTACAGCAAATTACTGTTCTGCCCAAGTAAGTTTGTGAGCATCTAGGTTTCCACTAACTAAGATTGCACGTCTATTAGCTTATCCAAAAGTTACAAGACTGCAATATTCCTGTACTACCATGCACTGAAGACATGTCCCTGAGAAATTATTCAGTAGAAAGATATAGGAGCCCTATTTTCTCAGTAACAGCAAATCTGTCTGAAGCACAGCAGTTTCAGTGACAATTCAGCTCTTGGAGCAGAATCCATTTAACTTTGGATTTGGAAAGGCCAGTGCTGGAACCTAGGGAGCAGATCTGTCACTGGATTATAATGGGGAGGCTATTTTGCAAATAACCTGTTCTCTGAAACTGCTGACTGCAAGATGCTTTAGGAATATTGACATTTTGCCACAAGTACAGAAACCTCAGAGTCAACTCCCATCATCAGACAACTTAACAACACATTTCACTTACACAAATGAAACAATTCCCTGTCCTCATAACAATTAGGAGAACATCTTTCAGTGATTATGCTACCCTGCAGCAAGGAGAAGGGTATTGATCCAGGCCTACATTTCATTTACAAATTATGTTTGTATTATGACTCATATTAAGGGCTTTTTCTAGGGAGAAAACAGGGGATTATAAAATACTATTAAATATTGAGCAGATGGCTTCATCTCAAAGAAAAAACATCCTTTGATAAAAAGTAAAATGTTCAAAACGACTTGAGAGCAAGGACACTCAGCACAGTGTTTGTGCTGTTTGGGAGCAAGCTGCCTGAGAAAGGAGCGGGTCAGCTCATTTCACACTGCTGCCGTCTAGGGACTCAATCAAGGGGCATTGAGATAAACAAATAACATCTCAGGAGGTCACTCCTACACCAAAGAGTTCTGTGTGGTTGTGCATGGGGAACTGAATCGAGAAAGGCTGAGATTTTTTGCCCCATAAATCACAGAGCCTTTGGTGGCACTGGGAACTGAATCAAGATTTTCAGTCTCTACTCAGCACCTCCATCTATTCTTCAAAGGTTAGGACCAAAGGGGATCTGTAACGATGGCAGACTCTCCATAGGATTACTCTGATAACTGTTTCAGTGCTGTGAAGGATTTACTCCCCACTTTGCCTCTTTGAAGCTAAGAGAAATGCAGTATGCCCATGGACACCGCCGTCTCCATCTTCCCAGCCCTGCTCCTTCCTGCAGACACAGCGCTGTTGCTACAGGAAGGAAAGAACTGGCTACAAGCAGAGATAATGCTGCCACAAGTGAATGAAAGGAACAAAAAAAAGCCAAGTTTCACTACTGGAAACACTGCTGACAAATTCTGTTAATATTTCAACAGATGACCCCATGCCAATGTCTTTCTGAAGTACTGCAAAGTGCATGCCACGTGTCAGCCAGTGGAACAGCCACCCAGAACAACGAGTGCTGCCCTTCCTCCCCTCTCAGGGTGATTTGTTTCCACATCCCTAACGTTTCAATATTTTTATATTTGATTTCTGTGGGATGAATCTCATCGCCTTCTCATCTCCACAACTGTCAGAGGGCTTTTTAGCATTCTGGAGATATTCCAGCCTATTGTCATTCTCTATGCCACTGAATTTTACAATCACAATTTCGTTTTTTGCAGTGGTTGTGCTCATGCGCCCTCTTTTTCTGAGGTTCAGAGAGGTCTTTGACTTCCTGAAACTCAGTGACAAAATCTATTCCAAAGGCCAAAGCCAATCCTTGCATTCTAAATACAAACATGAAAAAACAAAACAAAACAAAACAGCTAATTAGTTCTAAATTAAAATTCAAAAGGAATATCCATTATTTCTGGATTATGTACACGCACCACCTCCTTTACAGTTTGTGATGAAAGATCAGCCACTGTTCCCAAGCACTGCTGAGAATACCAACAAAGCTGTCACGAGACGATATCTTGATCGAACATGATGACCTTTAAGTTGGAGCTGTAGAAGCAAACCAGATAAGAATCATTTTCAAAATACACACAAAAAGCACTGCAGTGGAAGGGAAAATGATTATTCCCACACTCTTAATTGTTTTGAAAGGTTGATACTTTTAAAGTAGATATTATATTAAAACAATGGGATTTCATGTCATGCTGACTATGCTGTTTATCTTTCAGTGAACTTTCTGTTTTTCCACTTAAGAAGCTGTGCTGATTTCTTTATGCATGCTTCTCATTTTTCTTCACATATCGTATGGTCAGAACAAAAATGCTCACAGCAGGAATTGATTACTAGCCAGTCACTTCAAGCTATGTGCTCTTCCTTCCTCATAATTATCGAATAACTTTCTGTCCTTTTTCTTTTTAAAAGGTTTCTACCAGCAGACAACAGCTGGGGTTGTTCCTATTGCTCCTGACTAATCTTGTTTTGTACTATCAATGCACAAAGCAGCCCTCTGCTACCTCAGTGCTTCTGTGTACAGAAGCTCTTGGGCAAGGGAAAAGGCAAAAGCAAAAACATCTACTTGCACCAAAATTACATTTGCTTCTCTTTAGATTTTGATCCTGCTTTTACAATTAGACTCAAGTGGACTAAGAGAGTTGGAGCCAGGGTCAAATTTTGTCGTGTTTTTACGTAGTGCTTTACAAAATGAATTCCTAATCCTCGATTCTGACTGCATGGATCATCTGCCCTAAATATAACAAATATTAAAATTCAGGCTTTGCTGATGTCAAACAGAAATGAGAGACTGGGAGGACGAGCAGAGTTGAGTGACCTTTCCATGTAATCCCAGGTTGGATCTATAGATTAAATATATTCTCTTCAAACAAATCCATTACCATGAAAACCAAAATCAGCCCCAGTTCTTGACTGAAATCCTATTGCTTATCTCTTTCCTGTTTTTTCCCCTAAGGATTTTTCTTCCATTTTTCCTCCTCCTGTGGCCCATGGCAGAAGCTGAGCTCCAGCTTTGACAGCTCCAGCTTTGACAAGTGAAGCCCATCAATGTGATTGCAAGATGGAGAAAGATATGTTGTTTATCTGAAAAAATATCCAAGAAAAGGATACAGAAATCCAAATTTCTGCATCCCAGCACAGCCAGAGCATTGCTGTGTTACTCTGCTGCAGTTCCATATGAACACCCACAGGGTTTGTTTGCAATGCTTTCCTGGTAGAAGGAGATTTGAAGTTTCTAGCCCCAATATGTGAGTAGTTTCCATAACCCTCTGAATGCAGCATAGCTGGCAGCTTTGAACTTAAAGTTTAATCTTACCTGAAAGGCCGAACTTCCCAGTTTGGGTTGCCGTCTTTATCTCTCGACTACTTGTCCAGACCACTGATGTGACTTGATATTCACATTAGCTTGCACTGCACAAATGGAGAACACAGCATAATCTGCTGCCGAATGTACTTGAGGCATTGCATAACCTGGCTGAAGTGAGGCCAGATGTTTACTGAAGATTTATATCCTTGATGCTTTGATTTGACATCGGTGACAGAGTAATCCAGAAAAGTGCTTGCACTGCAATCTCTCTCCATTGCCAAGGATCTATAGAAAAGAAAGAAAGTAAAAAATGTAAACTAGGACCGCAGCTACACTGCTGCTTCCCTCAGAACTGCAGTAATGAGGTCATGCTGCGCCATGAATGAAAGCTGTAAACCACCTTCCATGGAACAGTAGGTTACCAGGTCAAGTCCAATAAGTGCTAATGCACAGCAATTTTTTACTGTCCCAGATCCAAAGCGTTATGACAGCAGAATCACAACTGGGATTCAGAAGAATAGAAGAAAAAACCCCAAACATTCCCTTGCTGGCAAGGAAAGGTAAGAAAACAGTGCAGAAGCACAGGATGCTCTGCCTGCAAAAATAGTTATTCGTATCAGCTTCTTTTGACTTACTTGTTTGCCCTCATCTCCAGGTTGGATGTTTAGAATCAGTGCCCACTGACACTAATATCAGCATTGAGCCTTGTTTTGAGGGTATCACATTGCAGTCACTGATTAATGTCTCTCTCCTATTAAATGCTTTCATTCTTTCAATGGGAAAAGTACGGTAGGGTCTATCACAGAGGTATCCTGGGCTTTTATCCTCCTTCTGTCATGAGCTCAGAGGCAACAGCTGAAGAATAGAGAAATGAGCCATAAAAAAGGTGAGCAAAGGATGGCATTTGGATCACTGCGCATCAGAAATGCCATTCAGTACCAGAATATTGTCTTCACTCAGCAATGACATCATTTTGTCACTGTCTTCAGTGTTGCTTTACTGGGCCCATCAGAGCTAGCTGGACACAGCACTGCTCATACAACCCCTGTCAATCACATTCTAAATATAACATTCAGCTGTCATCAAGTTATTGGAATTCATGACTATTTTATATGCTGCCCACCCTGCCTGTTTAACCCCCACATCGTGTCCTAGGTGACACCAGAGATTTCAGGTTCATACTGAACCCCAGGGACCGGATAACTCTGGATGATAACCATCATACATGTACACGAAGGAACAGTGGAAAGGAAGAATTAACGAGCATCTGCCACCATGGCTTGGTTTTGTACTGTTTGCATTGTTTTCACTGTACCAGTTTCTGCACTGTCCTGCCCTTCACCAAACCCCGTTGTTGTGGTTTGCAAAAAAATGTGTCTGACTTTTTCACTCCCATCCCTCTGGATTCCAGCTGGGATCAAACACTGAGCATAGCAATCACACACACACAGAAACTTGTCTGTTTTTGAGGAGTAACACTGTAGATATTTCTCACTATTTTCTGTATCATAGCTTAATGTAACAACCACTAGTGAGAGATAAGATACACATAGTGCAGAGCCCCTGGTGTTGAGCATAAATCCAGCACTGGCTTGCAATGCACTAATGAGCGGATGGGAGCCCACCAAGGGGTTGCAGCCTCAGGGAGAAAAGGATGCTGAGAGCAGCTGGAAGGGACAAGCTCCTTCATGAAGCACGTAGCTGCCATGGGGACGAGGCCTCATGGAGGGCTATCTGCATCACTCCGATAGCATTCCTTTGGGTTTTGGTTGCATGGGACCTGCATGAAATCTAATGGACACTGGTGTGCCCCCCTCCCCTCTACTGCAGCTTCCTGAGGATGGAACCAACCCCCAGCAGCTCCTGCTGGTTTGCATCTCACCTGAATCCCACTGAGGTTTGTCACAAACCCCAGAGCTCTCAGACACCTGCAGAGGAGGCACTTTCTATGCTCAGCCAACAGCAGATAGCCTAGATGATCTTGCCAGGAGCAAAACTCTTGTTAATTCTCCCATCTCACTCCCTAAGATATCGAAACAAAGTACCAGTGCAGCAGCTCACAGAAGAATGACAACACAGAGAAATTTCTAAGGTGTTGGGAAAAAGACTCTAGGTTCACTTAAACAGCTTCTCAATTCCTGAAGGAGATACAGCATGCAATTCTGCCTCGGCAAATTTACACTCCTTCTTCCCCCTGTGCCCTTGGTGAGCTATATAAGGCAGCAGCAGGTTTGTCTGAAAGGCACAGAGGATTTGTACCCAAATTTTACTCCCACATGCATTTGTAAGATAGTCTTTGAACAGACACTGTCAAAATTTATGTATTTTTTTCAATTCTCTTGTCTTTCTTTCTTCTTTATTGTCTCTGCAACAGCTGGCAGTGCTACTGCCAGATGCCACCAAAGTCTACAGATCATCAAAACCAGGCCAGCCCTAACCCTAGGCTCGGAAGAAGGATGATGTTTCAGCAGGCATAGGACACAGAGGGAACGAGAGACAGATCTTGCCAGAAGTTGAAACTTTAACGAAATAATCGCTCAACTAGCAGACATACACACTTTCTTTTTTTTTTCTTCTCAATTGTGTTCTTTGGTGGCAATTCATTTTCTCAAGCAACTGTTTGTGTGACTTTGCACACAACTTGCAGAATGTGTCTAAGCTGTACAGACAATACAAAAGGTGGGGCTTTCCAAGTTCTGTCTAAAATCAGAAAAGAGGCTCTAAGAGTCTTTCCCCTTACTGGTGGCCAAAAAAAAAATGTATGTTACTTTGACGCAGCATCCAGCCTATGAGATAAACATTTCCACATTGGAGTCTTCTCACCCACCTGCCTAGGTTAAAGCAGGCTGCTCGAATATCCAAAAGGATGCACACCAACATGATATCCCTTCTAAATCAATCAGATCAGTGGATTTTTATCCTTTGGTATGAACTCAGAGCAAGGCTCAATCACCCCTATAACTATGCAAACTAACTGCTTCTCTACCCCATTAGAATTGGCCTGGTTACACAGCAGTGTGTCAAAGCTACATGATTTTCCAGCAGCTGATTTGAAGTGATGTCTCATTTGCACTCTGATGTGTCTGCAAACATCCACAGGGTCGTGGTGGAGCTGCCCCTTTGGATCACAGAATCATAGAATTGCTCAGGTTGAAAAAGACCTTACAGATCATCAAGTCCAACCTCAACCTGACCATACTACCCTAACTCTAATAACCCCCTCACTAAGCCCCATCATGGAGCCTGAAGGATGGCAGAGGATTGTTTTCCCAGGTACTGCCTATTCACTGTGAGCTAAAGCTGAGAGTGTCTGCTAATCCATCTGGGGAAGGTAACAGCAAGCAGCCTAAGCCAGAGCTTGAATGGAACCTGGCCAAAGTAATCCAAGCCAGCAGGGTCACTGGAACCCAACACGAGGTGTCTCTGGGGACTGCTCTACTGCACACATACTTGGATCTCAAAAAAGACAAGAAGGCTCTGGAGGGGCATGGATCAGACCAGCTGAGCAATACTGGGAATTTGAGCACTGCCGCAAAGCCAAAGCTTTTTTGTCTTATCATTAAAGCAAAACAGTGCAAAATGACAGAGAAACTCTGATCCAAATCAATATTTGGAAGAAACTGTCAACAGAGAACTTAATATATATGCCAAGCTTCCCCTTAGGAGCAGATTGATTTTGTACAGATGTTCCTGAGTGGGAGATGCATCCATAAAAACACGCTGTCCCTGGATTTCACAGCAGCGTAGGATCTCCTTACTGAATTAGCTTCCAGGCACAGCTCAATTCTCTCCTCTTCCCCTGTGGCCAGTTCTGAGCAGCTTCCCCTGCTTTGCCTCCATAGGGGTTAATTCCTCTCTGTTACGCAGACTCTGGGATTGCCCTGAGACTTTCCACAGTAAAAAGTGGAAATGAAAAGTAGCTCCTTGCATGGAAAATGCAAAATACAATAGCAATAAAAACAGTAATGAGCTCATTAGAATTGAAATGTCTCATTACTACTGCAAATGCCAATCATATACGTGGCCAGGTTCCTGATGGTGCAGGCAGTCCTTTAAACACTGTCCTTCCTTGCTCCAGGGATACAAGTCAGATATAAAAGCACGTAATCCTTCCTGTTCCTGGACTGCTCTCCTTCCCTTGGTTCCCAGAATAGTGTGGTGCAGAACATAGTGCCTGGAAATGGGTAGCACACAGGGCCAGATGCTCACTAGAGGCAGCACAGTGGAGCAGTCCTTCCCCTTCAAACTTACATTACAGCAAGAAAATGGAGAACTACTGGAGAACTACTTTCTATTGGCAAGAAATGGTGTGAGCACACAATGGGAAGATGCACTTGGAAATATTTTAAGCGGGAGAAAAAGAAATTTTCATCAACATACTAGTAATGTATTTGCAGATGAATGGCATAAACTGGGATAATAATGCAGCTTCATAAGTTTTAGGCCAAGGAGTTGGAGCTCAGCACACACAGAACATTCCTGCTCATTGAGAATACCTGTCTCCTCAGAAGGGGGATGAGGGCATCCGCCTGCAGCTGGAGCACAGCATCCTCTCCTCCCTCCAGCCAGGCGGTGGGGTTTCCTCATTTCCAGTGGCTCAGGCAGAGAGAGCTGAGAGCACACTGCTGGGGGTCATCCTGGGTGAGAGGGCAGCCTGAGGATGGGATGCAAAACCGTGAGCTGGCATGGGAAGGGAAGGCATGGTGCTGGCAGCCCAGCTGCCTCCTGCAAGGAAAGTTTGGCCACCAGCGCTGGGTTCTCCACGCTGCAGCGCCCAGGCACAGTGTGCCCAAGCCCTGCTTGAGAAAATGTGCCTTTCACTCCCTATTAAAAGTCCACATGTATACACAGCATGAGAGCTAGAGCTCCTCATGTCAATGCATTTATCTGTGCACAAAAGAAGATGATTATCTTCATTTTATAGATCTGGGATTATACTTCTGAGACCGGAAAAGGTCCCAGGAGAAGTTTGGCACCTTCCTCCTGGCAGCAACCAAACCAAGGCTTAACCTTTGCTGCTGAGTCAGACACACAGCTCTTAGCCTGCACAGAGCTTCTCGTGGATCGCTCCTTTTCTCAAGGTGCATTTATGTACCTAAGGGATCAGACTCTACAGAGTCTGGATTTTAAGGGACCTCTGCAGCACTACAGTCCCTCTGCACACACACGTCCCTGCGTTGTCTCCGCAGTGGTAGTGCTGCAGTGGCAGCAGAGCAGGGGACTGAAACCTCTGCCCCCCTCAGGCCTGGCTGTAATTGCCAAGCAGTCCCCCTGAGTACAAAGTTCTTTTATCATTTGTAATCTAGGCTACTGGGATTGTGCAACTCCATCAAGATCTGCAAGGTAATAATGAGCGACGCTCTTCAAAAATGTACTTAAGGCTGAAAGTGTTTAAAGATGCTCCAGCCTGCAATTACCTATTACTCACTGGTGCTCTAAACGGTTCATTTTTCACATCATTCCAGGAAGTTGTAACTTCTTAAAGCAATGTTTCTGGTAATTATGGGAGAGCAGTGACAGCAGGCACAGAGCATTATCTAAGGCTGCAGCAGAGGCAGAAATGCCACCTTCTGCAGATGAGACGGTGAGCGTAGGAGCACAGCAAAGCCATGCAGCCTCCAGTCTAACTGCTTGGCCTGGCAGTGCTGGGGCCATTGGCCACTCAGTGGGACACTGTGTCTGAGCCTGGCAGTGGGATGGCTGCAGACAGGGCTGGGAACATGGCAATCTGCAGGATGCAGCCAGCTCTGCCTGCTGCAGTTGGCCTGGGAAGAAGGGAAGGCTTCGGGGGATGCTCTTTCAGGCTGTTTTGAAACGCAGACAAAATTGCTAAGGCAGCTGAAACCTCAACAATCTGCCTGCATATCTGCAGCGCTGCTGAGAGCTGCTTTACTTACTGCATTCATGCTTTGTTCTGATAAATATATCACTTAAAGGAAGAAAAAAAAAAACACAAATAAAAAAGAGCCATAGGCCCTTGGGACATCTCCTCTGAACCAGGCAATGCAATTGCAGGACTAAGCACTGCAGCTGTCCCACTGCCTCCTCATGTAACCCAGGGAATTAGGGAATGATCCCTACCCACGGCTGCATCGGGCTCATTGATCGGCATCACATGAAAACCAAAACTTCTGTGGATGTGAGCTGCCCTGGCTGTGAGCTGCCTTGCTTTGGAAACACACCTGGGATACACGGAAAGCAGGAGTTTTGCTTCTGCTGCAGGGAAGCGACTGATGGCACAGTCACATTTGGACTGGAGGAGCCATCCAGAAAGAATGCCTGGTTCCTAACACCAACTCGGGTCAGCATGCAGATCTGGAGCTGCTGGTATCGCATCTGTTGGCTGACAAGTCAAAGGCAGCAGCACGTGAGTTGATCTTCATTTTCCCCTAGGTAGTTTAGAAACATGTCCTATCCAGGTTGTATTTTTCCACTCCAAGCGTGTCTGCGATGCCTCGTTTCCCTGTGCTCGCTCCCCTGGCTGAAGTGATGGGACCACATCACCCTGCACTCTCCCAGCCTTGGCTGGGCTTTCCCAACCTCATCATGCACGCACACCAGGCACAGGTGCTGCTCCACGTGCCACAGATGCACCCTGGGTGCAAATCGTTTCAGCACACGGGAGGCCAGCAGGACTTCAAGGCCAAATTTGTAGCTCATAGGAACATCAAAGGACAAGTCCCAGTTTCCTGACGTTTTCCTCATCTTTCTATCAGGGGTCTCATCACAGCTGACTTTCTCATGAGCAAAATAAGCACAGCCCAGGCAGTCCAACTTCCTCAGCACCCAATTGGGCTGAAGCAGAAGAATTGTGCAACATCTTCTAAGGACTGATATTCTGGGGAGGAGAAACATCACCTCTAGGAATTCAGCTTTATGGGATACTCTAATCCAGAAGAGATAAAAGCACTTTACTAATTACTGCTGGGTTTTGTTTCTTTGAAGAACTGGGTTAAATCCCTTTTGAAAGTAGAAGGCTGTTTGTGCTCGTCAGATGTATAATTTAATTTATTTAGGAATTCTTTCTCTTTCAGGGTTTTGTTCGACCCATATCTGTGCACTTACTCCTTTCTTTTCCTCTCTTTTCTCCCCAAAGATAGGAACTTTTGCTTTACTCTACATCTCTTCTCATTATTTAGCAATAAACATCCTTCAGTTGACGCATCTTTTTTTTCTGGGGGTGGATAAGGTGAGTATTTCTTTCTTTTTCCTCTTGAAAATTCATTTCCTTATTATGAAAATAAAGTGTTCCTTTTTCTTCCCAATTTAATAATCCTGAGGTATTAATTCGGAGATGCATGTTTACTGACTGAAACACGTCTTCATGCTACACTGGAAAGAAAACTCTCAGCATGTACTTTGGGGAGAAGAAATCATTGGAATCGCTATACTACAATTTATCTGCTAACCACTGCTATGCAACACTGCAGAAGCAAAGCAAATTGGCCTGAAGGGGAACTTGGGAGGTTGTTCAATTCATATTACTTCCTCAGGTCAGGATCATCAGCCTACATCTTTCCTAACAGATGTTTTTCTAACCTGCTCTTAACAACCCCAGTGATGCCACGTGCACAGCCCTCCGTTGCCATTTCTATGAATATTTCACTGTTCTCATTGTTAGAAAGTATTTTCAAATGTTCAACCTGAATTTCCAGAGAAGCAATTTGAGCCTCTGGCTTCTCATCCTATCCACATATATTTGAACTTGCAAGTCCCTCCAGCTGAGGGAAACGGTCCAGACAAACCCCCAGGAGCTCTCAGCACTTGTGCTGCTCTGCAAATATAGCCCAAATTTTGAGAATCCCACCCACTGAGAGCTACTCCCAACATTCAAACAGAGATCAGAGTTGTCAGCCCATGCCTGACAATTATTGAGGCTTTGCTGTGTCAGTGGAAAAAAATGCCTCATCCATCACACACAAAGTCACACTGCACTTAATTGCTCAGCTCCCTTCTCTCTCACCCCACTGCTTGGCAGGACAACGTTCTCCATCTCCGCTCAGGTTCTGCACTGAGATGTTTGAATATTAACTGAGTCCTTCTCCTGCACTGAGAACACAGCTTTGGATGGGGTATTATAAATTAACTCTTTGTTCTGCAGTATACGACCTTTGCTATATAAATAAAGAAAAGCACTGATTGTCTGTCTTGTTTCTTATCTGTAGGATGGGAAAACATATACTGTTATGGAGAATTCTGGCAGTTGCTGGGGGTGCTTAGCTCCATCTTTCTGGCCCTCTGGAACAGCAGCAGTGGCTTTCCAGACATCTGCTAAGCAGGGCAGAAAACAGCTGGGGCACAGCTATTTTGCTGCTCCCAGCAGTTGCAGCAATTTTCTCACCCCTAGCCCTGGCTCTATCTGGTTATTAATTTCTGCTTTCAGCATTGTTATTACTGCTACTATTCTAAACAACAATGGGACAAATTCCTTCTCAGAAACAGATTATTTTTTTAAAAACAAATGTTACTACATCCTGCAACAGCCAGAAAAGAAATGCTCTCATTGTATGAGTGGATAGAATTCCTTCATGCTAGATGGTGGGCTGCTAGGAATGACACTCAAAATAAATCGGGAGTCTGCATCAGACAATGCAGGGAGCCACTGGCTGGGGCATCTGGACATGTTGGCTTCTCTATTCCTGGAGCAGTAGTTGCCTCAAAGGCACAAGCCCTAAGAACATGGGGGTCCCACAGTTCGACTGCCCAAACTGGCAGGAAAGCAGGGAGGATCTATCAGACCACAAATGGGCAAGGAATTGAAAACATTTTTTGACTGATGCCGAATGATTGTGCAGCTGGCCTCAGGAAAATTAAATGCTGAACAACAAAACACCATCATTTGGGGCGAATCAAAGAGGTCTTGCTCAGCACCAAGACGAAACAGTTTTGGTTTGTTTGATCCTCTTAAATAAAAAAGAAAAAAAAAAAATAGCACTGACAGATTTGAAAATGGGGCACTTGGAAGGAAAAAAGGAGAGAGAGAGAGAGAGAGAGAGATGAGAATACTTTGCTTTCTTTACCAAGTTTTGATCATTTGGCAAAGCTTACCTCAAGACATTTTCAAAATGCTGCTCAGTTCATCTCAGTGTGCCCCATGTCTGGGGCCACAGCACCTCATCCCAGCCAAGGGAGCAAGAGAGCTTGTGCCAGGGGAGGTCCTGGGGATGGATGAGAGAAAACATGATAAGGAATGGTGCAGCCACATCAACACACCTTCATGTATGACTCCACCAACTCCTGGTCATGTCTGGCAGCCCTGCAATCCTTCAGTTATTTGGGTAAGGTCTCAGATTCCCAAGACTGAGGTTTTGCTGTGCTCAGCATCAGAGAAGTAACAAAAGAAGTCCCAGCCCTAAAGAGCTCATGATTTGCTTTCATTGCCTGTTGAAAGGAGCCAAAGAGCTTTGGCCTGGAAACCCCAAGACATCTCCAAGACGACATCCAACTTCTGCCTTTCTGCAAGGCACGAATTGTGGATGCTGCACGACTGCAATGGATGCTGTCAGGCTGGGGAGCTGGACAGACCTTGTCTGGTGGAAGGACCACTTGTTGCCTCTCTTCCAAGAGAAAAGGCAATACAGGCTCTTTAAAATGAAGCCCTCTAAGTCACATTCCTATAAGCACAAACTCACCAGGCAATACAAGGAGCTGTACACCACAACACAAAGAACTCAGAACTGCCCAGCCAAGAGAAAGCACATAGCAAATAAATGGTAATGTCCGCTGAAATTATTTACAAATGATCACCAACTTGTTTTGCTCCCTGCCAGAGTACCACACAGCACTACCTTAGTTCATCCTCCAGCAATGCACCACACAAGGCAGGACTGGTGACAAAATAACCCCAACACAACAGTAAAACCACTCTCACCTTAGGTGCCATCTCACCTCACAGCCCCCCAGCTATCTCTGGAAGATGCCAGTGCCCGGTTCTGCCCTGCCAGCAGCCTCCCCAGGCAGCCGAGCCCTGCAGGCAGAACACAGTCACCTGCTAAGGGATAATTTAGAAACTTGTTCCTTTCTGCAAACACCTCAGACCATGGGGGGCACCTGGGCACTCTTAGGCGCCTCTTATTTCCCCTCAGAGGCAGAGCCATGCCCTACTGTGGCCTCTTCCACCCACTCACTGCATCACCCCCAAGAGAGCTGACTTCCCAGCTTTCTTGAAACCAAAGTGTTTAGCAATCTCTTGTAAATACTAAAATAAATCTAATTATTCACATAATTGGGGAAAAGAAAGCCCCTGCTGTTTCCCAAAAAGCAGGCAAAACAACCCATTGCAACAATACAAGAGAAAAACATGTTTGCCATCCCAATCCCATACGGAGTTTGTTAGAAAGCCCCTCAGTTCTCTTTGGCCTGTTGCCAGCCCCACACCTACGTTCAGAAAGGCACAACGCAGCAGAAAACCAAAGAACCAAACCAGTGAACTCTCCAAATCCAAACACTGCTTGGGCAGAACAAGGTGTCCATCAGCTGCTTGGGACAGCAGTGCAGGTAGGACGGGGTCAGGGCAGATGGGCTGCTCTCCCCACACACCGCCCCACAGCTCAGAGCTGACAGCAGGAGCAGCGCAGTGAGTGGCACTGCTTGGTGGCATCCCAGCAGCTCAGTAATCAATGGGGAGTAGAAATTCCTTTGGCTGCCAACCCCAAACATGAACTGCAGGCTTGCAGGTCCCTCATATACGCAGTAGAGAACACAGAGCAGAGCACAAAGACTTGCTTTAAAGTACTTCGTGTTATCAGATTTTCCCTAACGTGCACAGGGAAGATGGATGTCTCTGGGTCTCTGGGTCCTGGTCATTCTTCCCTCTTTGTGTCTCCTGCCTCAGTTCTGCTCTCTGTATCTCACTTTCTCTTCTCTTGCCCTGTGGTTCCCTGTTCACCTGTCCCATCATGCAGGGACAAGCTCTGCAGAGTGCTGTGCTTTCCCAAGGGAGCACATCGCTGACCCCTGCCAACCTGCTGCAGGCAATGAAGAATACTAAATATTTTTTATATTTAGTATACATTTTTTTCCTTTTCTCCCTTCTTAATGGCTTCTGCTCTCCTACTTCCCCATCTGAATGTTTGTGCCCATAGGTGCCCTCATGGATCCAGGGCTGCTCCCTGGGTCAGGGCAGAGGGAAAAGAAAACCCCAAACATGCTCCTCTATAAGGATCAGAAGGCAGGAGGGTTCTCCCCAAGCAACTCATGGGGCTGTGCATCAACAGTTAAGCCATTCTGGGAGGCAATAAGGACACGAAACTCCCTTTCCCAGATAGGGTGAGTCAGCTGGGTTGCAGCTTGGTGGAGCCATGGAACTCAGACAGTGCAGTCATCTCTGCAGCAACTGCATTAACTCCTTGTCGCTTGTTCTCAAGCTCAGAAATAACGGATAGCAGCTATGGAACATAGTAAGTTATGATTTGCTTCTTTTTTTTTGCTAAAATCATGTGCAGCTTCATTATATTTCTGTCAACACAAGCCACCAGACAGACAGATTCAAGGAAGAACTGCCCCGGATGCTCACCTTCCAGCAGAACAGAAGGTGCCACGTGAGCGGCCAGCTGAAAGCACAGCTGACAGGTGAGCAGTTGGGGCAGTTCTTCTTCGAATCAGGGCTCGATTCCTTTGCTGGCCACCCGCCTGAGCTGGAATTGCCAGAGCAGGCCCATGTTGGCTCTGTGCCGCTGCATTCAAGGCTGCAGACGTGTTCATCGTGGCTCAGGTCAGTTATGTCAAGCCTCAGCCCGCAGCAGCTGCAGGGGAGGCAAAAGCCTTTTCCTATTGCGCAAGGCAGAGATGTCAGTGCTGCAGTCCCGACGTAAATCAATGCTGGGAACTTGAAATCAAGACTTTCCTCCAGTGATGAGTAATCTCTTTGCATAATTCCCCTCTGCATGTTTTGGATACAGCAACATATTGTTTCTCCTCTAGTGGCAGATTTTGAGAGCGTTTTGCTACCAACTCAAGTCTAGTTGGGCTTCAAGTCTGCTTCACGATAAATGAAAAAATTGCTCATATTGGGAGACTTGAAAAAATATACAAATGCTTTTGGAGGAATGAGTCTCCCTTACTTTGAAACATATGTTTCCTCCTTTGTAGCTGTTGTATCTTTGTTGGATTTTTTTTCAAGCTTCTTAGCAAACATGTTGCCACGAACGTTGAATGCAGTTCAAGCAAAGAGAGACAGCAAATGCTTTCAGAAAGCCAAGTCTTAAAAAGTCATCATGGTTGATTCATCAAGGTAAACACCTGATTTATATATCTACTGTCCCTCAAATGAGGGCATTACCACATTGCCCGAGACCGAAATGCCCAATAAAAACAGCTATAATCTTGAGTACCAAATGCTGTCGATGATCTACCTACCATAAACTACTGAACTGGTCATAGAAAGGTTTGCTATGATGACTCATTTCCAGGAAAGTTATTAGCTCCTCAGCTGAATTTTAGGTGGCAGGGGGGAGAAAATGTGCTAAATAAGTCAAATAAATACTACAAATTATTCATCCTCTTCTGACATCCGCAGAGATGACCGCTAGCTGCATCCACCTCCCTCATTCCCTCAGGGGAGAAAGCAGAGAGGCGAAAGTAGAATAAGACTTCTTGGTTCCCCTGGAGCAACAGTTATTAGTGCTTCCCCAGAGCACCCTCCTGCCACCAGGATGTCAGAAGAGGTCAATCATGTTCAGGACTTTACAGCTAAATGCAGATCCAGTTCAGGAAATGGCATGTGAGCAGAGCAACTCATGCATACGGGAACAAACAGGGATTTCTGAGCCTCCTCTGCACCGAATGCTGCTCCAGTCCCACTGCCTGCAGTTCAGATTTTCATCAGCGGAGACAAAAGCCTGACAGTGATGGAGCTGTCAGCAGCAAACTCCCACCTGCACCCACCTTCTCAGGCTGGAGCAGCCCTCTTGGCTCTGGTCAACACATAAGCAACTGTAAAATTGGTCTGTAAAATTTTCAGTCTTCTGCAGATTCAGTCTCTATTGAGACATCTGTTACCTTCCAGGATATGCCTCTAAGAATCTTTCCTTTAAAATTGTTAGAGATTACATCTGACAAGGTTTAATGGGCCAGCACAGGGTCTGTTTTGTCTAAATCCATTAAAAACACTGGAAAATAGGACTTAACATTGTGGTCCAGCCCAGGCTGATCTTTGGTACAGGAAACACTGTTTCCCAAAACTCATTTGTGCACAGCCCAACACAGCATGTATCCTTTCCCAGCTGATTTCCCACCCCCTCTGCTCCAGATCACACAGCTGACTGTGGGCTCAGTGAATCACAGGGCTGTTCTCTGTACACAGTTCCTTTCTGAAGAACGCCACCTCATCCTCATTAAAAACAGCCCTGCCATCATTTGTTTTCTTTCTGCTACCCATATGCTCCTGAGCACCTTTATTAGAAGCTTCGAGCTTGGAGTTAAGAGCTAATTAAACTGACAGTGCTGCCTCACTGCAACTCATTGCAAAACAATTCAAATTGCATTTGGTCTAATTTCTCGGCAGTGAAACCAAGCAGCGCTGGGGAGAGGAAGATACCTGCAAAGCACGGCGGAGTTGCACGCCCTCACTGCTGCTGTGCATGGTGCTGCAGGGTGAGATGCAGAGCATGCTGGAGGGAAGGGTGGGCATCAGCTCTGTGCTCTGCAAAGGGGCAGCGAGGCTGGGGACACAGATGGGAGAATCTGCTTGAGGTAGGAGCAGCCTGACTAACACTGACCCAGGGAACTCGGTTCTTAATTTGAATTGGGAAGAGAAGTGGCTTTGGTTTTTTTTCTGCTTAACAAAACATTTAAAATCACGGCACTCAACATCCCTATTTTTTTTTCTGATTAAAGTTATTTTGCATTTAAAATGACATAGCACGAGATCTTTGAGAGGCACGTGCAGGACAGCTGCTCAGCAGCCACCTGCTCAGGTCACCATGCTTTGCTCACAGCACCCGCAGCTCCACGCAGATTGCTTGTGGAGCCAACAGGAATCGAGTCAGCCCTGACACTTGTTTGTGAAAATGCAGAAGGACACAAAAGCTGTACCCTCACACCGAGATCATGGCCAGGCTGGGGCAGCTCTGTGCCAACCTGAGCAATTCTATGATTCTGTGATTCTTGCTCAAGTTGGGATGCAACTTCAACACCTCGACTCCCTTTTTGGTTTGCATCAGAAGATGTTTGACTTAAATTTTTTAAAACCCTCCAACCAAGCAACATCCCCGTTTCATTATTTCTGCCTCAGACAGCTGAAGCAGGGCGGGAGCTCTTCACACAGAACAAACCAGCAGAGGACAGCTCTGCTGCTCAGAGCATTGCGTTGCATTGCACTGCACTGGATGCAGCAAAATGTTCATCAGAACCTCCCAGCAACTCCAGGAAAGTGCTGGCACCAGCATCACGGGGCCCTGGCTGTGTGCACCTTCAGAGCCCAGCTCTGACACGGCCTTTGCAAACGATCCGCTCTACTTTTTGGGAAACAAACCAGTGACAGCAATCATTCCTAACTCCACCGAGCAAATCACCTCTTGTTCTCACACGCTTGGCTGCAAACAATGCAGACCTTCGCACAGAGGGCTGTCCAGGACCTGATGTGACCAGCAGTGACGCTCTCACCGCTCACAGCTTTTGAACCTTTGTGTTTAATGACCTCCACCAGCACTGCTGAGACCAGCAGCGTGGGTGGGACGGGTGCTGAGGAGGCTTTACATCAACACACCACATCCCTCAACGCTGCAGAAATCACATTGATGACTAACCTAACTCCATCAGCTGGAAATTCAAACCATTTGCAGGTTGCTTCCAGTTTCTGCTTTGTTAAGGTCACATTTTTTTCCGAAGCACTGATTCACAGGAACTTTCCACTGTGCTGTCTGCCACCAATCCTGACTTATTAGCATTTTTCCACAGTCAGAGATGAGGAATGGGAAAAAACTCTGCCTTGCCCTATTGATACAGGATAGTATAAATAGGTAATCTATTTTTATCTCATACCAGAGATCCAAGCCTAACAGCCTGTAAAGCTACAGGTACCTTTGCAACTACAGTCACTACCGCATTAGTGAGCAAGCAACTGGAGCCTAAGGAAAGAGGCAGAGAAATTATGACTGGGAAGGAAGGAGCACAGAAGAATGGTGCTTTCCTGTTCTCACCCTGTATGTGACTAGCTTGCCCTATATCATAAATGCGATATCAGTATCTTACTGCAAAAAGATTTTTAACCACGTTGCTCTATAGATTCTATGAATTTCTCTTTACAATCATCACCTGCTCAATCATTTAAGTAACAAATCACTGCAATGATGCATGGCTTAAAAATGCTCTGCTTTCAGGTTACAAACGTAGGGCTTGAGATGCAAACCAGGGTTTTCTGCCTGACCTCTGCCTCGAAGCCTCAATCCTCCAACACTGCACTGGGGATTTCTGCCCTTCGAAAGACTGCTCTGAAGAGCAGCAGCTGGGTAATGTGAAGATGTCAGATGTGGTGGAGGTTACTCACTACAAAAACAAGTTCCCCATAAGTCCAACACACTTTCCTGATTAGATAAACCTATTTCTTCTTTGATGGATTTTCAGAGGTGCTCATCAATAATATGTGTACCTATGAAATTCTAAGCACAGAAGATGAGCAAGTCAACTGGGAGTCCTGACACTGAGCAGGCAGCGTGGCTTTGTACTCCAATGCCCAGCAATGGCACACAGCAGTTTTTCTATTTAACCCAAAGGAGCTCTGTAAACTTGAGGGAGAAGAAACAGAAAGGGTGAGGAAAAAAATAACTCTCTGTCATTCGTGGGGCAAAATAGCTGCTAGACAAATTCACCCAGCTCACAAGATTACTGTCATCATCTTCACTACAGCTTTTTTTTTTCCCCCTCCTCCACTACATGTGTATAGTGAAGAGGAGCAGAATGATGGGAGATGAAGTAAGAACAATTTGAATGACAAATTCAGTAGTTATTACATAACCAGCAACTTCTTCAGAACTGTTTAGGAGCAAAATTCATCTTGTATACATAAGACAGGTTATTTCAGCATGGGAAGGAACCTATTCTGCACATTTGGCTTTGCAAAGACATGGGGGAAATTGGAATTACAATTCAAACAGGAAAAGAAAAAGACTGAAAGAAAAGAACCCTGGCTAATACTATTCAAAATTTAGAGCAGTTCTAGAAAATTTTAAAAGTGGAAGCTGATGAAAATGAACAAACCAAGCTTTGAATGTAGTAAACGATGCTTACTTGATTACACCCATATGCAGTCACTGATGAGATCTTGAGCAGAACTGATGAAAAATTGGATTGTTTACATGTATTAAACCAAGCAAATGGGAATCTGAGCTGAATGCGCCAAAAAACCTTGAGAATAAAAATGCTAGCAATAATTGCTACATTTTATGTGTCAATGGCATGCCAGCGAGGCTTCTGCATCAAATTCTGACCAATGGAAAAAAGGTTGGGTATGTGAAACTGTAATATCACTTATCTACCAAGCAGGACACCTGATGACTGACAACTTTAATTTGAGCGTGAAATTGGCTGACTAGCTGTTGAAACATCCATCCCTTTTGACAGGGACAGGAGCCTCCAGATATTTACCACTAGAAACTTCCAAAGTCAACTGCCTGCTGTACTCATCTTCATTTCAAGCAGCAAAGAGAGAGCCTTAATCCGAATCACAGCTCTCCCTCGATGAGCAGGGCAGTGGTCTTACGGCGTGGCCGTCACACACCACTCCTCTCTCTATAGAAAGGTCTGTGTGCTCAGGAGACCTTGAAGCACTGGGGAGCTGAGTACCCAGAGGGCAGTGTGAGGTCTGTGGGGTCAGAGTGTGAGCAGAATCCAAAGGAACAAGTTAATATGGAATAAAAAAGTGGATCAGGATTGTAGATTTGCAGCCAGAGCTCAATGGGTTGTTCATGACCAAAGGAAACCCATTGGAGCACAGGGCTTGATCTCACTGTTGGGTTGCAGGTATGTCACCTCACATGAACAGACCATAGATATAACCAAGCAATGGGGCTACAATCCACGTTACCATACAGCCCCTACCTCTGCTCTGCACTGAAAGTTATCCTCCCTTCTTCTCAAAATGAACACCAAATATGAGAGAGAACAGCCAAGACAAGCATGACTGCTGTACCATACTACTGAGTGTTACAGTGCTGTCTGCCTGCACAGCAGAGAGATGTGAGTGTGGAACATGCTTGGTTGGTTAGGATAAACCAACTGCCCTTTCTGTTGTTGCTAGTGCCTTTTTTTAAGCTGTAATCTCACCAGTACAAAGACCTAACAGCAGTTCAGAACCCTATTACATTTGAACGCCTTGATGTATTTAGGAAACTCATTAGTACTCATTTAATTATTCTGATTCTGATATTTGCCATCCACTCTGGGCTGGGGGATTGTTTACACTAAAAAACAATTAGAACAGAAGCCAGACAGCAAATTCTAAAATCCTCCCAGGTCAGCCTTGGGTTGCAAGCTGCCATCCTTCAGGTCTCACTGCTACCAGAGAAACCAGCTCCAGTTCCACTGGCCTCATTGCAGCACCACATGCATGTTTGGCTTTCCCTCCAGTTTGTGCTGGTCAAGGAATTCCTGAAATACTTGGTATCACATGGAAAGATGTGCACACAAAACACCCCTCCGTTCAAAATGGGCTTTCTATCAACTGAAGGCTGAGTGACCGACACAGACGTCCCATAGAGATGACACTAAAACAAGCAACAGCAAAACATCAAAAAAAAACCCTAAAAGATAGCTGCTCCCCCCAGCTTTATTATGCACTTAAGGCTCTTACGATCCTATTTGGCATTATGCTCCTGGTTCTTCGGCTGCCTGGTGCCCCAAAGCAGCTGCAGGGCAAGTTGGCTGGGCCAAAGCAGACACCACAGGACACGAACACTGCTTAACTCCTAAAAATACCATCTAAACAATGGCCTAAGGGAATGGCAGAGTACATATGAAGCCTGAACACTGCACTGATTTTTGGATTGCAACAGAAGGCTTCCAAGGAATTGAAGGATTACTGCTCATTTTCATTCAAAAGGAAAAAATAGAACTGATGAGTATAACATGTACATGTACAGTATGCTGAGCGCTGCATCAGCCCGGACACTATTAGCACATAATTAATTAAAATGGCTTGGCACTTACGCTTATGCTACTGACACTACAGGAGCTAACGCTGGCCCACTTTTTACTCTGATTATGGCCCACGTCAGTAGGATGGACACATCTGAAATCACTTCTTGCTCTTTCTTACAGTGTGTGCCAAGAACAGGAGAAATTGATGCTGTCATAGACTGCATCTCCAGCACTGCAGTGGAGGATGGGAAAAGGACAAGGAGCATGCAGGCAGCCCTGGGTGGTGATGCGCTCCTGCAAATGAGAAAGAGCCCCAGACTGCTGTGAGAGCCCTCTGATGGAGCAGCACAGGCACATCTCAGAGCAGCAGGGCTCTCACTTCAGAAAACGAAGCAGAAGAGGTACACGTGAGGCACGACGAAATGGGCAACAAAAAACAAATCAGATTTTTGCAAGCTTCTAGGAAAAATGTTTCTGCAAGTGTTCTGGATTCCTAACTTAGCAGCGTTAAAAAGCCACTGAATCAGAGTAGGCTTTCTTTGCCAGAAGAAATTTTCTTCCCCACTGCTGCAGACAAATACTGTTGGAATCCCAAAGGGCTCTTTCTCCCCCAGGTTTAAGGACGAGAGCTGTGCACACAGTGCTCACAGGTCCATGTGGGTAATCTCCCCCAGCTCCTTCAGCCTCAGCTGGGCTCTGCTGCTGCCTCAGCTTGGGCTCAACCTGAAGCACGAATCAGATGGTACTGAGCTCTGTGCATCTGCACAACACACTAAATGCAACTCTTGAGGATTTATTAGTGTTTCAGTGTCACCGAGAGCTGATTAATTATCAAGGATTTCTCCACAGCAGCTAAAGGGAGAGAATCGTGCTTTGAAGAACAGCATCATCCGCACCAGCTGAGTAGCAGAGAGCTAATTATTTCTGTCTATGTCATTGTTGCTGCAATCAGTGGGGAGAAGCTGGCATTTCTCCAGCTTCTAGTACTCTAAGGTAATAACAAAGTGTCTCAGCATGCGGTGTGTTCGAAGGAGATTTAATGTGCTTGCTGAATACTGTATTGAGTTCCTGATTTGTGTCAGCAAGACCTGCTAATTCATAAGAAAAAGTGTCATCAGAACTTATTTTACATACATTTAGACATGGGGAAATTACACCGGAGACAGCCTGAGTGTAGCCATTAGGACTTTGCTGCAGATCTCGTCTGCCTTGAAGGGTTGCTAAGGGTACAGACAGCTCGCTGTGCAGCAGTCTGCCTGGCCATAGCCCTGCAGGGCTCCTGCCCTCCTGCCCTGCTGCTCCAGCACAGAAGCTGCGTGTCCTGCTGCTCCTCCTGCACCCACTGCTGTGGCTGTGCATCCTGCAGTGCTTGGGGTGCAAGTTCAAACAGCTCTTGCAGCTCCCCTCACCTCTCCTGTTGCATCTGTAACAGAAGGCCTGACTTAGAACGTTTGTCATTTAAAAACTGGTCTCTCAAAATACATCAGAGTTCTACTGACGTTCCTAGATAAAATCAAACAGGAAAACTACTGAAACCGGTTCTGAGATGGAACAGTGCTTGGGTTCCTCGAGTGATGCCAGGCTCCAACTTGCCCTGGGGATGAGGAGCAGCTGCCCCGTGGGGATGGCTGGTGGGAGGTGGGGGACCATGCAGGAGGGCCGGCACGTGAATCCCTGCTGGAGCCTCCAATGCTGCAGCGGTATTTTGACACCACGAAATCCCAGAACCCTTCATAAAATATTCATCCCTTCTTTAATGCCGCATCTTCTAATTTTAAAATTCAGCCTCTAAATAATTTAGCAGACTTATGGAAAGAAAATAAAAGAAAGAAAAAAAAAATAAGCAAGGCTCCAGTGAACAAAATCCCCATCGAGGTTGCGGCGCGGCTCCCAAATTAAACCTGTCAAAGGTTCCTATCATATTTCTCGAGAGAGATTTATGGCTGTGCCCGCTGCCTTGGGGCGCTGAGACCTTTTGGAGCCAACAGATAACAGGAGTGGCCTGATGCAGCCAAAGAAGGGAAATGCTTATGGGAAAGGCAACAGCGTGAGCCGGGTCAGACCCCTCGCATCTCCTCATGTCTCAGGGACCTCCTCATCACCCATTTGTTCTTCACTTTAATACACAAGAGGATGTGCAGAGAGAACGAGTTGAGGCCTCTTCTCACTACTCAGTCCGTAATTAAAGCATCTTATTTGGTTAAAATTTGTGTGCTTTCATGTTCCAGCTCTTGGGCTTTGTTATGGGCTTTCTGCACCAAGCAAAGAAGCCACATTGCATCCCAAACTTCCTTCTCTTCTTTCCTCATACAGAAAATGCTACCCCGCAGAATTAGCCCCAGCTGGGACGTATGCAGTTGCCGAGCAGCACACAGATTCGGACTGATGAGAAAGATGAAATTAAAACATAACTCTCCACAGCCACGGCCCTACTTTCTGATAACAACACTGTGCCTCTGTGCTTCACTGTTGTTCAGGACTGCCTTCATGCAGGTTACCCTTCCAAAAGTGAACTCAGCAAACCTCTTGCTGCAGGAATACAACGTGTCCCCTGGAATGGTACACACGCCAGCTAACTTTCCCACTTTCCCTATTTAATTAACTTTTCCCCAATGGCCTCGCTGAAATAGACTTCAAAGTTCAAAAGAAAAAAAAAAAAGAATTGCATTTTAATAATGCACTCGACAGAAATGGGGAAAAAAAGAGTTTTCATTATTCAGTATTGAAGTCATGGAAACTCCTGTGCCTAGAGGCTGTTTTGCCTTTTATAACATCAATAATTTAAAACTTAATTGTTGTGCATTATTTGGTTAAAGAAGATTATGACTCTAACATTTGCATTTATTTATCAGTAATGGTGAGATGGCTCTTCCTCAGCAAAAATATATTTGGAAATCCATTCACCCTGCAAACAAAATCACAAAGTAGCTCATCCCTAATGCTCCTATTTAAGCACTGAGAAATTAAGCCTCTCCATCCCGGGGTGTGATGAGAAACGTCTGTTTATTACTGAGCCATTAAGGTGACTTTCAAACCATCTGAAAGGCGTTTTTTGAGGGTAATGTCTGGGAATAACAACCCCATTACATCGTGCATATGCCAAGTGAAATCTCTTGTTTGTGTCTCCAAAGGGCAGAAGGGGTGTTTAAATGTCTTTCACCTATCAGAAGAAACCCAGCGTCCCTGGAGCAGTGTGGGCACAGAGGAAAGCAGTCTTTGGCACAACAAGGCGTGCAGTGGCACTGCCACTTTTCACATCTGAGCTGACTTTGCAGGCTGCAGGTTCCAGGTGCTGCTTGCGGGATGTACAGCCACCCAGCAGAGCCTCTGGAGTGCCCCAGAGCTGCATCAGCCCTCTGTCAGCATGCACAGACAAGGGGCAGCTCCCCACAGCTTCCTGCTCGCCCTGTTACAGTGGGTGCCACAGCTCAGGAGCCCACAGGTTTGCTCTGAAGCTTCTGCTTCCTCATCTGCCCCTTACACAATGTGCTCTGTGCCAGCTGATGGGCAGCCTGCACCAGGGCTCTCCTCCCTGTTCCCCTCAGCTTGTAAAGTTACATTTGAAAATCCCATCCTCTATTAATTATGGGGAATTTTGATGCATTCACCTTTTACAAGTGTAAGTTTAACTTTCCAAAAGCACCACCTGTGGACCTGCAAGTCCCCATCGTTCCCACACAAAGCTCAGATCATCATCACGGCAGCAGGAATGACAGCAAAAATTAGGAGGGAGAAAGGGTCTTTCAGGATTGGAGAGCAAAATGTGAACTCCACTGGGATTAAGTAGCACTGAAAAATAGTCTGCTGTTTTAAATCCAGCAATCTCATAACACAGAGCACTCCCAAGAGCCTCATCAGAGCAAATCACATTCAACTGTTGACTTAAAAAAAAAAAAAAAGCAGGAGGAAAAAGGATTGTTATACCTTCTTCCTTTTACCAAGATGTAAAATAACGCAAAACCAGAGAATGTGGGAGGCACAGCTTTCAAAGCAAGTAATTTCCATGCTCAGCTCTCCGGACCATTTCTATATTTACACCCTTCTGAACTCCTAATGCAGAGAGGAGAGCGCTAAGGACCATCAGCCCAGCACGCAGAGATGGCAATGAGAAAAACAATTTGTAGCTTCAGAAAGTTTACAGGTTCAAAAGGACCACCAAGCCAGTGCTGTGGTTGATGTGACTGGGGGTCAGTGAACGCCTGCCTGCAGATCAGCCCACTTCCACACAACACACGGTGCTGCAGAGCTCCCATGAATGCAGATCTGACAGCAATTAGTCTCACTACAAAAAGCCAATCCCCACCGAGCACAAGACTAAAGGTTGGGTTTTCCGAGGTTCCCAATGCTTGCTCGGGCATCTGTGCAGCTTCAAATTGTACATTAATGAGATGACACGGAGAGCTGAAGTAACTGCAGGAAAAAATGATGCCCTAGTGCAGGCACGATCCTGCTGGGGTCTGTTCTGTGCCTGGGGGAGCTGAGCTGCCCTCTCTCTGAAAACAGGCGGTCTGAGCAAATCCTGCAAGATACCCAACTCAGAGATCGAATGCAAGTTGACTGCAAGCATCCATAACAAAAATGAGAAATCCTCAGGAATAATAAATGCCCTTAATAATGCCTGAATCCCCATTAGGGAAAAGAATAGCCAGCAATCTTCAGAGTGGCTCATGCTAGAAATGTGTGGATGGTGGCAGTCTGTATGCATGCAGACGGACGAATTGTGATTAATAGCAGAGACTCTGCAAACTCCATTTTGAAGGAGGATTTCTCTTGCTGTCTTCTACCTCCACAGAGTGATAATACCCACAGAGGTGTCAGCAGACAATCTCGCCCCTGGCGCGGCGCTAACAAGGGTCATTAAACTCTGATGAGCATCCATTTAAATCGATCTAAGTCAAAAAGTTGGCTTCCGTTCAAGGCAACCAAGTGAACGCATTGGTGGGAGGAGACTGGGCAGCCGGGGCCGGGTAAGCTGAACACAGATGGGAGACAGGAATTGAGGGAACCTGTGCTCAGGGTTGTGCTGGGTAACACTGGGACCACCAGCTGCCTGTGCTCCCAGACGTGGCATGGCAGCACCAGAACCTGACTGCATGGATGCTGCCCTCCGAGGGACGGCACAGATGGGCGAGCAGAGAGCGTGGAGCCCAGACCAAGCACAAGCATGGAAAGTGCAATTCCACACGTGAAAGTCCAGAGGATCTGTTGCTCACAGCCTTGTGAAGTGCCAGAGTCCCACGCTTTGCTGCGTTTAACACAGACCTGCCTGCTAGCCACGCTGTGTTCCCTGAACATCAGCATTCAGCACATCCCAAAGCACACTAAAACAGCCCTGCTAGGACACTTCAGTCCAGGAAACAAGAAACAATGAACACAATTCCAGTAAGCCAGTTGGCACTCTCCTGCATCTCTAGCGTCTCTAAAAGTGCTTGCATGTGTTTAGCAAAGCATTTAATTTAGTGGAGCAGGGTGGCAATATTTACTCAGCTAATGCCTTTTTACTGGCAATAGCTTTTACTGGTGCAGGGCTCCTATCTTTTGTTTTTAAAGGCCTTTATGCGTGCATCAGCACTCCTTGCTCTTAGGAAGGGTCCAAAGTTACATGAAAATAACCAGTATTCTTAAACCTAGGGGAAAATGACCTGCATCCTGTATAACCAATGCTACTTTCCTGGCTGCAGAAAACACAGATTGCTTTAGAGTTACAGCCAGTCCATAATCTGCTGTATTTCATCTTACACTTAAATGCTGTATTTCACTTCACCAGATGTATCACCAGTCTCACCTGGCCATTTACAAAGCAGCATTTCACCATTCAATATTTGCCCACGCAAATCGCAATTGCAAGCGGATTATTATCTAGTTATTGCTATAGAGAGAACAAACAGGTGAAAAAAGCCTTAAAATCCCAAAAGTAGATATAGAGGCAAGTTGAAAGGGAGACAGTGCTTCAGGGCTATCTATTATTTATGTTTGGTTCTGCTGACCTTTGAAAAATAGACCAAAGTCACACACGAAGACCAGACCCAACTGTCACTGAGAAACCTTCTGCTGGGCTGCAGTGGGAACTAGATCAAGCTCAACACCAAATTCATTTCTGAGCTGTTTATCCTTTATCCATTAAAACATTTCATGCTGCACCACATGGCTACCATAAGGTATTACATTTCCATTGGCGTGCATGCAGAGGTTGTGCACTAACTCTTACTGATGAGCCTCTGCTAAATGACAACAAGGGTGTTTTTGTAGCTAGGAAGGTCTGGAGGTACAGATCCACCACACAGAACTTCCACTACCATGCATTTGCCCTCCTATGTTTTATAAACTGCCGTGTTTCTTGATTTTATTCTTCTTGTCTAGTATTATCATTTAATATTTACTCTGCCACTTCACAGCTCATGAACCAGATAGCTCAGCCCACAGAAAATATAGTAATAACAAACTCCCATCAACTAAAGCCAGTTGCTTCAGTTTGAGTTTTGCTGGAAGCTGCGGAGCTAATGGAGAGGATTAGCTTTTTTTCCCTCTACAGGTACTCATTTGAGGGACACTGATTTTCCCTCTGCAGTTTCCTGGGCAAATGACACGCTCCTTGGAGAGGGAGGGTCTAAGCTACAAGAAAGATCTTGTTATGCCCTGGCTTCATAAACAGGAGCTTCAAAAACCAACAGAGCCTCATTATATATGGAATAAGCAGAAACGCCATGAAGGAACTCACTGTCCCTGCAGACTCATGAAGTGAGAATGGGCACGATTTTCCAGCAGGTAGGAAGTCATTCACTGCCTTCAAAGCTTCTGGCTCCATTAAGATCAAAGATCCTGAAGCTCAGCACCACTGCCTACAAATACAAACTGGGAATTGTAGGAATGCAAGAGACCTTTTTATACAGGAGCCAAGAGTCCTCCTGCGTCCAACTCCAGAGCACATCATCCTCTGGTTTTGACTTTTTGACTAAGGGGTTGGAAGAGGAGAGAGAAAGCTTCAGATGTGCAATAAATTATATTTATATACAATTACACTTCATTTTAGAATCCACTCAACTTACACCAAAATCCCTTGGCTGGGAACACGGAATGTTCTGCGTAATACACAAGCACTCCAAGAAAAATGCAGCATACGAAGAGTAGCCAAGTTGGTGGTATTTTTTCACTAATGATTTTTGAGTGTTTTAATAGAAATACATTTACAGGGAAGATGGTTTTCACAGCCCCTGAATAAACCTTTTCAGATATCCTTAGAATAGTCAGTAAGACACAATGAGGAAGCAGTTTCAGCAATCCGGGCCAGATTCTCAGTTTTAAAATACGTATTTTGAAATGAAGCACTCCTTTGTCCTGCATGAGGACTGTAAAGCTGCCGTCCTGCACTACCCAAGTCTCCATGAGATTTCTCCAAACACCTTTACAAGGGCATTTTCTTAACACGGTTTCCCAAGCACCGTTTCAAACAGACACGACTTTAAAAACCTTTTTCCCCCCATTTTCTATTGTTGCTTTCTTAAAAAATAAACAGACTTGAAAACGTGGTCCTTGGCATTCCTCTAGTCCCTCTCCTCCAAGCACATCACCTTTCAATAAAGCCACCTTCTACTCTGTCCCCTAAGCTCTATCCTCCATTTTCCTTCAGGTTCTCAAGTCCGTCCATGCATTTAACAATTTTCCTCCTTCTATCTGCGAAATATCCCTTATTTCTGTTCAAGCACCCATCTCTGATCCCTTCCTCTTATCCCACCTCTTTCCAGTTGTTCCACTCTCCCAATCCTATTAATTTCCACCTCTACTCCACCCACGGATTCTGACACTCAACATCTTACATTCCAATTCCTCTTCTCCAGCCCCTTGCAATTAATTCTCTTCCTGTAGTCTATCATCTTCCTTCACAATTCCCCAAAACAATGCACTGGATCATGAATATTTCCATGTTTTATTCAGCTTGTGTTTGTGACAAGCCCCAAAATGAGCTGCCATGCTCAAATATTAATCCAGTCTCTGCTGTCTTCTATTATCAATTCACTCTGTGAGCTGTCAATCAGCTTCCCTGGGTGTGAACACTCTCAATTTCCTCTTCTGTGTCCTTTGCACCAACTTCTCCAAGCCCAGCTATTTCAACACCACTCTTTTTCTCCCAGTTTTTCTTCCACAGTAGAACTCCTAATCCAATGTTATCCCTTTCTGCACTACCAACATGTGTCCCAGTTCACACCATTACTATTCTGTTTTAATATTCACATCAGGGCTAGGAAGCAGCCGGCCCAACATTTAAAATAAAAAAAAAAACAAATGAGAAAAGAGTGGAAATGCAGGGAATGGCTCATGAAGCATGCAGCTTTCAGCAATCATGGGCAATGACATTTGGAGGCTACTGTTCTCGACCAAAAGGCTGGAAGCATCTCCTCTGGGATGGTAATTGAGGAACAAATGCTGTCTCGCCAACAGACACGACTTGGATGCTATCCTGCTGTGCCTTGAAATCTGGGCACACTAAATAGTCATTTCCCCTCTTATTCAGGTTTTAATTCAACCTCCCTGACCACAGCAGGTGTTGATGCTGGAATCATGTACTGAAGAGGTGCACACTGCTGTTCTCTCAGGACGTCATATTTGTCGACCAGCAGCATCTGCTGAGTAATATTTATATTTTGACCATTCATTTTATGTGATTTTTTTCAAGCAGTGGCATTGCTCCCCTTCCAGCCTGTCTTCATGTACTCCCTTCTGATTTGCTTAATCCTGTATTGCTGAATATTCCATTCTCCTGTGTCCCACCTACCTCATTTCTAAACTCACCCGTGTTTGCACCTGCTTCCCCCTCCAATCACCACCGCGTGTGTAAAACACTGCTAAGATGGGATGTGCATGCAGAGGAAAGGGACAAGGATAACGCTCCCTAAATGTGCATGTGGTGATGGCCCACAGGCTCTGCTGCTTTGCTGAAGCTGTTGGCTAGACTCATGGAGAGAAGGGAAATAAATGAAAGGAGAACAGCACTCGGTAGGCACAGGGCTGAACTCGAGTCTGCAGTGTGCTCCTGCTGCTAAGAAGGCCAATGACACTCTTGGCTGCATTTCCTTGCATTTTTGCCGTAGGTTTATATGCAGTCAATTTCCCAGACCGGTTTTTCAGGGAGCAGAGAAACAACGTGGATCTATTCAATAAATTGTTCCAGAGTAAGTAACCTGTTTTGCCATGGAAAATTGGATTTGTGTTTTCTTCAGCAATGTGAAAGACTGGAGTCTCGAGTACATGTAGGTATGCTCTGCACTGCCGGAGTGTAAAACCGGGACATTATTATCTGATATTCCTGGAGGGAGGAAGGCTTTATGCCTTTTACCTCTAACAAGTCATCCCAGCAGAAAGAGAGAGAGAGATTTCTCAATGCTTTTCTCTACCTTGAGCACCTGCATCAGGTCGGTCCATGAGCTTGATTTTAATATTCCCAACTTGATCAGAAGTATCGGCAGTTGAGAAAAACGTCCTAGGGCTAACAAACACAGCACATTTCATATAGGAGCAACAGAAAGACACTCTTTCATTTCAGAGATGATGAAACTGCTCATTTCAGTCTTTTAATTGACAAATGGAATATGATAACATCCAGGTCTTTACAGGGACACTGTAGACCTTCACTGTTGCCTGTAACAGCTGGGTCTCTGAAGCATGTTTTGTTTTGGCTGTTTCTGTGCTTTACATCCAACAAAGCGACTGATACAAGGACAGCCTTGGGGATGGCGATACCAGCTTTGCATTCTGGCTTTTGTGCCAGGGGAGAGACAGCGATATCAGTGGGAGATCTGAGCACGGTCTGAGGGTGTTATACAGCCCATGGAATTCTTTTGCCTTTGACATCTGCTTTATTTCTCCCTGCCTCCATGAATGCTCATGAAAACACAAGTGAAACCAGCCCAAAATACTCTCCTTGTGCTTTCTCAGAACTTATTCCAGCCCTTAGTTATGTGTGTGAAAATCAAAACCCATGGCTGGATAACACAGGAAACCTCATTAATGAAATACTATGCTGCATTATATGCAAATCGCAATTTCATTATCTTTCATCGCATGAAGACTAATAACAGTACAGATGACAACCTTCTTATCAAAAACAGCCTCTAATACAAATTGCCTCTGACTGTATTTACAATGTCACTTTTAATCAAGTAAATTGTCAGGCTCTCACGCTTCTGCGACCAACTCTACACAAGATTATAATGAAGGGAGAAGTGGGTCCAAGTACCTTCAGCCTTAAATGGCTGCCCATCTCATACCAATCACTGCCTAGTTAGTGTCCCTTTCTGTTCTTAGAAAGATGCCAGATAGAAGCATACTGGTTCCTCTGAAGCAGACAACGCATAGGAAAAGAGCTTCTTCCACTTACTGAGAACATTTGTCTTTGTAATTACACTTATTTTTCTTACTCCTCTGCAATTAGTAAGTACAAGCTGAGCATCGCCATTTGAATCCCGATATGGTCCCTACCTGTTTCTCTATTCTGTCACTTTCAGGTAAGCGAAACATTCCATTTATTTGTAAGCTAACAACTTTATTTAGATGATTGCATCCCTTGCAGGCACATTCCAGGTACCTTCTCCCATCCCCCTGAGCATCACATAGGTGCACTGCTGCCCATGCCCTGCTCTCAGCATCCAGCTGCTGCCCGCAGCTCTGCCTCATGCTGCCAGTCTCACGGTGGTCTCTCCCAGGCACCAACCAGATCTCCCATCAGCAGAGCCCACCTGCAGGTTTGGGCAGCACACCGAGAGCACCAGAGCTCTCAGCAAAACCAACATGGGAAAAGTTACACTTCCCAGTAGAAGCGATGCAAAAGGTAACCCAGTTTCCAAGTTGGCACATGTAGATCCTTTGATTTCTGGTAAAAGTGAACTTATTAATCATTTCCCTTCTTGTGAATTAATAAAGTTTCTGCCCTAAGGCCAGCTGCCTATTTTCACAAAAGGTGCAGGTGTTTAACACAGTTCCTTTGCCAAATATAGCTGTACATTTACTATCGGGTTTAAATGTATTATTGAAGGATTGAAAGACACAAGGAGAGTGTGGAAGCAAACGTCTCAGAACCTGGTCTAATACATAAGCACCTATTGCTATTTTTATGACTTAAAGCATGCATTTCTTTTATCCCTTCTTTTTTCTCAACAGACAGGTTCCTGCCACCGCAGCAGAATTATTTCAGCTGGAGAATGAATATGTCCAAATATAAGCTTATGCTTCAAATTCCTCAAAGCCTGACGGATTCTTTTCCTGTGGAAAAGAGCACAATGTCAATTAAAAGAACGAGGGCAAGAGCCTAAACCTGAAGAAATAAGGGAAACATCTCTATTCGTACAAATGGATCAAGGGTCTCATTCCTTGCCCGTTCCTAATTGGTGAATCTGAAGCCTCATTTGCAGAGATACCCATTAAAAGCTGAGCTGACTGCTCGAAGCCAGGAGCAGCTGGCCTTATCCTGGGATGCCACCCTTGATATCTGGACAGCTCCAGGTAAACCCGTGATTTGACACCTCGGTGGGTTTTGGCTAATGGCAGCAAGCAGAAGGCACAGGGACTGCCCAGAGCACAACCCAAATAAACCTTGGAATACAAAGGCAAGATTCAGCATTTATATATAGTGCAATCAAGGCTCTTGAAAAAGAACTGGCTCATGACCCTTTGAAGCAGACCTGGATGCCCATTTGAAATAGCTGTGGCTGAGATACGTGCAGATCTTGCCTGTGAACAAGCAGACTTGAAAACACTGGAGAGAATACACACCAAGAACAGTAGGTCTTAAGCAGCACAATACTCAGCCATATGCTCAAAGCCACCCCTCAGGAATCCCAGCTTTACCTTTTTCAGGCAATATTTTTCAATTTTGGTCTGCCAACAGTGCTATGAAAAGTCTACAGCTACACATATGAACTGGTCGCTTAATCAGAGCACAAAGCCCCACCTCCATAACACGCACACAGGCACAGCCCTGTCAGCACACAGGAGGGTATTTCCAGCAGCGCTGGAAGCAGGTATTTAGCTTTTATAGAGCACCCATTCGTTATCTATAAGAATTTGTTGCTTCTTGAGAAAAAAGTTCTGCAGAGCAAAACTCAGTTTGAAAAGGCTATGAACTGAGAAATACAGCACTGGTTTAAGAGTTGGATTACACCTCACCCCCAGACACAAAAAACTGAGGACACTGAAGGGGAAAAGACAAAGGAATGAAGTGAACGTATCTAATATTCCTTTTGTTTGGGAACAAATATCACAGGCCTAATTTTCCCAAATCCCAAAGAGAGAAAACTCTTTTTCCCCTCCCTTTCTGAATGCCATTTTCATTCTTTTGATAAATTAGAAAGCCTTTAATTCCATTTTCCGTTATAGTTTGAATTATAAACACAGGCATGAGCTTCTGGGGATTGCACATTAAACACAGACGCAGAAATCATAGACGGTGACTCCGAAGGGTTTGTTAGCAGAGCAGAGAGGGGATGGATGGCCGCAGCACAGAGCACAGCTGCTGCCTGTCCTGTGCCCTTTGGCTCACTGGGGTCCAAAAACCCTCTGTCTGTGAATGAGGAGTGCTGTGCACTGCCTTCTGTCCGTACAAACTGCAGTTCCTTCTTCTGGAGATTGAATCAGGTCTCTTCACTCCCAAACATCTCTTAAGGAAACAGGGCCCTGTGCAGTATCCGGCCCAGATAAGCGTGCTGAGATCAGCAACTGGGAGAACCAAACGCCTGGGGAGGAGGGAGGCAAGGACAGCCATGGAGATCCATCAAAGCAACAGGCTCTGCCCAGGCCTGGAGTACAGCTCCCTTCCCTCCCTGTGATGCACACTACTGGCTGCAGCGATGCTCTGACAGTCCCACACTCCCCCAAACATCATCTGTTTATAAACAGGGCTCAGCAAGAATCTAACTGCTTGAGCTCCAGAACACGCGCATTTTCCGATATTCGTTCCAAATCTGCAAGCAAACAGATCAATTAATTTTGCAATTCTTTTTCCCATCTCCATTAGGCTGCCAGAAGGATGATCTGTTGGGACGGAGCGTGCTGATCATCAGGGAACACTTCTAGGGGGAAGAGCCGATGGCGGAGATAGGGAGCTTGCCCCTTTGAGTCTCTTTATTTAAGGAAGTGTAATTAGGGAAGACTTAATGCACAGCACACACAAGGAAGCTGCAAATTCTAGACAAATATTATCAGTACTGTTTTCTTCATGCTTCATTAATAAAGAACAAAACGTAGAACAGAACTTTGTAACATATGCACAGAGTGATTTCAAACCAGACTGAAATTCTTTTGAAATGAGGGTTATAATATACACAAGCAATAACAATGCAATTTTTTATTGCTTTGCTTGTGAAGCTGTTTCCGTGTTCTACTAGAACAAAGTTATTTGTCAGTTCTGCAAAGTGTAACTTGTTACTTTGATGGGTTTGAGGACCTTTCTGTTTCAGCTATCGATTCAAGGTTGAGCATAGCCTGCAGCACAGCCGAGCTTGGGGAGTAGTGCCAGAGGAAGACTTGTATGAAAAAAAATCTAATTTCTATAGAAAATATACAAATTAGAGACAGCAAAAAACAAAATCTTGATTTGTCTTCTAAATTATATATAATGCATAGGACTTGGTACCACAAGGTCATAGAAAAACAGAAAGAATTTTTAAAGCTTTCACATTTGCTCATCTCTCTCAAATTACAAACAGAACTGCTTCATTTGTTGCTTAGATCTGAAACTGCAAGCAACAAGCACAACCTTCACTTTTTCTACTAAAGACAGGATCAGCAAAACCAACAGCATGTCCTGCTTTGTTTTCAGGTGCCCAAAAGCCACTCTTCTCATTGGCTTTTTGCACTGAAGAGTAGGGACGTGGCAGCCTGAGCCAAAAAATGCCTGCCTTGAGAGCTCTGATGGGGCAATTATATCTAGAGAACTGAAGAATTTCCCTTTTAGTGTCTATTTCCAAAAGGAACCAGATATGGGCTACTCCCCAGGTGATTCTGCACTGAACACAGATCTTCATCCGTTTGGGAAAAGGGGAGTCAAAACCCTCTCATGAGGATAAGCATTTGATACAAGAAATCTGGAGGAGAACACGGCCCTGGAGAATTAAAAAAATGGAATTCAACTGCTGCAGAAAAATGCCTGCATGCTCCTACAGCGATGTGCTAAACTGCTCTGCAAGTATCGAGATATCAGGGCTTACCATTCAAATATAAGTACAGAGTGGGGAACGGTGAAACAAACTACCTAACAATGTCAGTGTATAGATTATTAAGCAGAGATCAGCATATCACTTGGTAGCTGTCAGGTGGCACTTCTTGTGGGTGTTCATCATGGCTTCATTTCCCGTGCGATGCAGACCGCATCTGACAGGGGAATGGCTCTGAAGCACTTTGCAAACATGGAGTATGCTCATGTTGAACCAGAGAAGTGGATGAACCACTGGGTTCCTGGGAACAGGTGACCAAAGCTTGCACTGCCATACTGGGGGTGATTGAGCTTATTCAACACAGAAAACCTGGAGTTGAAAGACTGCGCTGTTAAAGGGAGCAGAGAACTGCAGAGTGCTGTAAAACCAGAGCCCAGATCTGCTGGAGAGCTGGAACCTTCCAGACCTTTAATTAAACAAAGAAGCAAGGAGCACTTGGGGTTGAAATCTTTGTTTAAACATCCGCTGTTACTTTATTTGAATATCTGAGTGGAAGAGAAAGTTCACATGCTGAAAGAAGCCAGAAGATTTCTCCCCTCCCACACTCTGCTGTAATTTTTTATTTTGCACTCTTTCTGAACACTGAATAAACACAACAGATTGATTGGATTGTGTCTGCTGGTCAGCAGGGTGACGGGATTTGAGCTCTTACGCTAGGAAACAAATTCCTCTCTGAAAACAGATTCTTCCACTCTGGCTCACAAGTCCCATGAAATAAAATACGGGAACTCAACTTGCTAATAAACAGCCTGGACATACCACAGTATCTGTGTCTCACGAAAATCTAAGGAGCAGTTTGGATTTTTACTTATGTTTTGGCTCCACTTCTACCCTGAAGTTTAAGCACATCAATTACTTTATGCAAATGCCAGCACAACCCATTGCCACTAGCTTAATGCATCTCATCTGGATGGTTGAATTCCCATAGTAGGGAAAATGCGTGATTTAAGACTTCTCCCAATCACTTAAAAAATTAAATGGAAGAGAAAAAGAGAGATTATTTAGCTCAGATTTGTTTTGCTTTCCTAAAATAAAATAATTCTGGATTCCACTTACAGGAAATCTGCTCGGTTAAGAAATGTTTAAATGAAAACAGCATAGGGTTGCTTTGCTTTGCTGACTTTTCGTTGTTTAGGATTTTTGGACAGGTTTACAGCAAAATTATAAAAACAAAATGAACAGTAGTTTAGCATTTTCCAGAACTGCACAGAACAACAAGGCATTCTGATTAAGAAAGCCAAATCCCAGCATGTCAGGAGTTTTCTGATGAACTGTTTATTGCCAGAAAATGATGGTTGGCCATAAAAATCTCTAATTTTTCCAGATATAGAGTTGCATCGAGCAATTAGTATGAGAAACGTGTTCCCACATAGCCACCCTAACAGCTCCTATTGTGGCTTTTGGGTCAGAAGGACTCCAGGACTGATGGGCACCAACCTGCAGTACCACCTTAGTGCCACCCAGTTCACATGCCCACAATAAGAGACATCTGTCTCAGAGCTGAGAGGTGCCTGGTGGGTACCCACAAAGATACGGATTGACTACTGGATTTTGCAAAAGAGAAACGGCGATTGTAGGCATTCTAAGTAGAGCTCGAGGCATGGGGAAGCCTGAATTTACTGCTGCTGTTGGCTCAGGTTACCTTTCCTGGTGCAGAGCTGCCAGCCAGGCTGGGTTTGGTTGCACTCCCCGGACTCCCACATCTCCCCAGCTCTCATCCAACCCATGGCCATTAAGAGCAGCCTGGCCATCACTTCCAGTTCTCACCTTGCCACCACCATCCCCACAAGACGGTGTTCTCCACCTCTGTAAGTTATGTGTCTTCTTTTCATTTTGGTGTGGCTATGACTATTTATGCAGGGGCAGGAAGGGATCTATTTCTTTCTGTGGGCACCTGCAGAGACCACACAACAAAGCCGCGATCTCATCTGAGGCCGCAGGGCAGATGCTCCTTTCATGTAACCATCCCTTAGGAAATGCACAACAAACAGACCGGAGAAAAACTAATTTTCTGCTTTCTTTCTATTTAAACATGCTGCCAATTCAAAAGGCAGGATCCTTTCATCACCGCAGTGCCTTTCCCAAGTACAGCATCCTGGCGATCACAGGTGGATGAAGGGCTGAAGTGGTGCAGCGGTGTCAGCACCAGGAGTTTGTGCTCAGAGCTGAGCACAGCAGCTGGCTGGAATGGAAGGGAACATCTGGAACACCCACAATGAGCCTGGAAATTAGAGGACTTCCAGCATTTGGTTGGATGTGCTGCAGGCCAGCAGCACGTTCAGCTTCATAGAAGCCAACACGTGCAGCTCCTGGCTGCTTTCAGTGGCACTTCTGCCCCACACGCTTTGTGGGCACCATCTAACCAGACATCACATGAGTTCAGACCCACTCCAGCACTGACTGCACAACACCTCTTCCTCAGCACCTCCTTACTGCACAGTCCCGTTGATTTCCCCTCTTCATAACTGCCAAAGAAGGCTGTCATTGGTCTGCCTCTACAGCCAGCCACAGCGGGGTGGTACACTGCTGCTGGCTTTCAATCCCCCCAATGGATGATGGGGTTCCAGAGGTAGCCATCTACCACCTATTTGAGCAGATACTGACCCATCCCAGTACACAAGCCAGGTACTGTTATGGGAAATACATAAGCCTGAATGACAGCAAATTTGTATGAGTACATCCCCAGTCAGCAGTATGAGTTTATCTATGCTCTTCTACTCAAATACCCTATGACCCCTAATTGGCAAAAAACATCACAGTGAAATATTGACCTGAATTATCATTTTAGAATCACAGGAGGTTGTTTTTTTTTTTCCTGTAGGTGGAAATTACACTGATACGACAGCACTATAGGTGTTCATTTTACTTGCATTACTATCACCTTGTTACCTTGAAAAGTATTTCCTCACTAACAGCAACACTGAATGCATAAAACACTGAGCACATCGCATTAACCAGAAGGCATCCCTGAGTTAACAGGTACATTACATTTTGTTAACATACTTTGCTACACGAGAATTTATTACCTTTTTTACCAGCACTTAGTGGTTTTGAGACAAAGAATGAAACCAACCACTAATCACTGGCACTCAGGTTATGCACACAAAGGGAAATAAGCAGCCGAATGTGTTTGAGCTTCTGGCCCGCAGCATTTATACAGCCTGCATGGTTTTGATCTGCATGCATCCTCATGTACCGAACGCTGAAAAGCCAAAGTAACTGCCAAAACTCACATTTGGCCCTGATTAGTTCCTTGTTTATCATGGTTAGCATTCCCCAGATAAGAGATAATGCTGCAAGCTCAGTAACCGCAGAAAGTTTTAAAGACTCTTGAAGGAAAACACTTATTTTCCTAAAACCGAACTCAAATTAGCTTTAAACTGGGCAGACTTTAACTGGGCAATGGATAGAAAAATTCAACCTGGTTCACACCCTAATTAAGTGCAAGACAAACTGCAGCTATTGCTTTAGACACGTATGCCTTCCATTTACCACAATGGTATTTCAGTTGCTTTTATATCTCCCACTGCAATAAACCCCCAAATTCCACAAGTCACCATTTTTTATCCTTCACATCAAGCCCACATCAAATGGCTGGAACTCAGAGGGAAATTATGAAGCCAGGACAGAGCCACAAGACACAACAGCAAACTTCTTCTGTTTCAGAACACATCCTGCAGGCCATTGCTGGCTCTCAGGTGGACGAGATGGACTGCAGCTCTGCATGAACACAGCAATCCTGGGGCTGGTACGGACTTATTATTCAGCACCACTCTTGGCATGACACTTTTGGCATTTCTGCAGTTGGATAGCACTCTATAAACAGGTGAACCAGGCATGCGAAAAGTTAATATCCTGCTGTTGTGACAATATAATTATCTCTAATAATAAAGGAAAACAGCTGCTTCAAATATTCCTTCACTTAGCGTTTGGATCATTATACTTTGACTTTTATCATCTGTTTTTTGGATCCACTCCCAATGTGGTTTATGGTTCTGCAGAATGGTAACATCTCATTTTATGAATGACAGACAGATGGGCTTTGCTGCAAGGCTTACTGAGAGGAAAGCACACGAGATCATCCACAAGGCTTAACTGCAAGAAATACTGAAGATAACAAAATATCACCTTCTCTTACTTTTTAAGACTCTTATTATTTATTTTCAACCGTTTCCAGTTTTCTTTTCTGTGAGCATTCGGTGGTATCACCTGCTAATCCTAAAACTTTGAGGATTTTTTTTTGTTTAGGTGCACAGGCAGAAGAACAGAAGAACAGCTGTTTTACATTTAATTGGAAGCCAGTGGAGATGCAGTCCAGATTTCAGAGCGAGGTCTGTTTGCAGAGCTGCACGCCACGCATTTCTTTCTCTTCATCCTTCCCACCCCCAGCAATCATCTAATTGGATTTTCATGTCCAAATCCTGTTCTCTTAATCAAAAGACAAACAAAAATCAATCTTTTGAGTTCCCAGAATCCAAGAGAACCACTTAGTCCTAAAGGGCTGAGAGACTTATTCACAAAGCTCTGGCATACCCAGCTCACTCAACTGGTTAACCCTCGTCACTAAGAACCTTGGCCATCGTCCCCGCGATGTCTCTCCTGTGGGAATCTGACATTGTCATATTAGGAAAGGTTTCATTTCCTCAAACCTCTGTAAAATCCATACAACTGACATGTGGCAAATGGTGATATATGGTGGAAAAATAAAACGTAATAAAACTTTAACTTTTGGAAGCAGACACTTGAAACACATGGTGATATTTTGCAATATTTGTCCTGGAAAGAAAAGCATCTAAAATACATTCGTATGAGTTGCTATCTCTCCAACATCCTTGAAATCAGGAGTTCAACCCTTCTTCCTTTCCTCCTCTTCAGTGATTTGTATCTCACACCTCTGCAAAGCCTGCGTGCTTCCTGCACTGCTTTGCTGCATTTGCACCCTTCCAGCAGAGCAGCGACCTGCACTGCTGTTCCAGGATCCTCTGCAGGAAGCAGCAGAGACCCTCACAGGGTGCTCAGAGTGGTGGAGATGCCCCATTCCTGCAGACACCCAATGTCAGGGGATGGGCTTTGAGCACTGATGGAGCTGTGGGTGTCCTTGTTCAGAACAGGGTGTGAGACCAGGTGGCCTTGAAGGGTCCCTTCCAACTTAAACCATCCTGTGATTCAAAAACATCATTACTTCAGGGCTGAGCGAGCTCTGCTTTTTCTCCTTTGACCTTCTTTACTGGCCTTGTCCTGAGGTTCTCTTGCCCTCTGGGCCACAAAAAAAAAAAAAAAAAAAAAAAAAAGAAACCCTAAATATCTCCTCACACGTGATGCTTTTCAAAGAGCAGCTGCAGAGATGCTGTCTTAGCATAAATTCCCACCAAACCCAAAGCTCTCACCTTCACTCTAACCTGATGGAGTCCGAGCACTGCTCAGCTTCTCAGACCACCACTCAGTACCCCCATGGTAGAAGCCCACTGCTTCTCAAGCACAAAGAATCCTTATCGTACCTATAGGCCACATTCAACTCCAGGCACCCTAACAGGGAATCTCAGAGTCAAGAAAAGCACTTTTATCCTTAGCTGTCCCACATGAATATTTTCAGAGAAATCACACTTTTTTTTCCTGCTTCTGTGCTCGTTCTGTTTTGAGGTCCCAGCTCACCATAAGGAAGCAGGGGAGCCCTGTGCTCTGGCCAGAGCCCTCCAACCAGGAGCCCCTGAGCATCCCACAGTTCCCTGGCCCCCATTTCCTGATGGGTTGTGGGACAGTCTGCTTCAGCAAAACCAAGCAAAATGACTAATAAGGAGGAACAAAGGGAAGCGTAGAGATTAGTCATCTTGTGATAGACTCAGTGTCAGTTTTGGCTGCTGGTTGCAGTCCAGTGTTGTAGGATAGACTCCCAGCTGAAAAAACACAATTTGATCCCCGCAAATGTTTCACAATACTCTGCTGGAAAGTCGCAACATAGCTTTGGGAACCCTATAAAGTTCCTCCAGAAAGAATTTCCCTCATACTGCACTGAAGCCAGCATTTCTCCTAGCATTCATCACATACCTAGCAGCTTTACAACCTTATAAAATGTGCAATAGCTGGGCTCGTGACAAGCTTCTTGCTCTTTCTGTTATAGGAGACTTATCTTGTTTCACATCCATGATGCAAATACAGATTGCAAAACAACTTATCCTTGATCTGTCTGAACACCTCCAGCGAGGTGAGGTCAGAAGTACTTGGAGCCAGCAGGTCAGTGAGATAGGGATTCTCTAATCTGTAAAAATAAAGACGAGATTTAAACCCTTTGGATGGTCATAAGCTCTTTAGCAGGACAGGGGGAACGCTGCGTCAGATCTAAACAGCACGGAAGTAAAATGCTTGCTAGATGCAACTGCATTGCAGACTGTTTCTATTGAAAGTCAGACCTGCAGGTTGTCTCCTTGTTCTTAAGCCCACACGCAGCAGCATGCAGTAGCACAGGGAAGTCCTGCTGCTGAGGCTGTGCAGAGGTGGAGCAGCCACTGGGAGAACCCCAGCAGGGAAGGCAGGGCATGCAGCAACTGGTACTACCAGAAAAACAGAGCCTTAATAAAAAGAGCGACACAAGTTGAAAAGCTGCATCTGAACAGGAGCCAATAGCTCACGGACCTTCCTCTTTGGCAACTCCTCTACATACATTAGAGAGCAACAGCGTTAATTACACCTCAGCAATCCATGCTTTCCAAAAACAAAGCCTGTGCCGTTTTCCCATGCTACTGTCAGCCCTCAGCCTGCTCCTGCAGGCACTGCTGCACCCAACACGCACAGAGCACTTCAGCTGTGTTTGATGGAAGCACCAGCCTTGCACCGAGCACAGCTCAGCAGCGTGAGATCTGAGCAGAAGTGGCAATTCCAGGCCTCTGCCCTGCCTGCTCATTCCCACCATATAAACTGCTGGTGAATCTTACAACCTAAATCTGAGCCAAAAAAATCTGTGCAAAAAAAAGTAGAGGGGAGGATGCAACTTCCAAAAGCCAGGCACAGCAGCAGATGCCAGGGACCTTTGGAATAAGTTGGTGATCCAGATCTTAACTGAAATACATTTATAGGACTCCTGCAGAACATATGTTTTTAAAATATTACATGCAAAAGTCAGCAACCCGTATTGAAAACTTACCACCTCCCACGGGATCTTCCCACAAAACACATCCAGCTTCATTTATGTGTAGTGTGGACACTTGCATTTTTTTTTTTTTTTTTTTTTTTTACATAAACATCTGCTTAGTGTGAAGGTGCACTCGAACAGTTCTCTGGTACGCTCATGCCCACAGACTGCTCAATATGAATTCAATGTACTGGTCATGTTTTTCATCAGCCTCGACCTGATTTCGAGGGGTTACAAATCAGAACAAATTAGATTTTGGTGGTAGCAAAAATAGCACAGTTTCAGTGGACACAAATTTTTAAAGGTTCTGCTGCTGACAGTGGAGAGAAGCACAGCACAGCCCCAGCAGAGACACCCAACACTACACTGAACAGGTACACGAGTCATCAGTGGAATGAGATTTCACTTCCACATGAGCTCACATAGCAAAAGCATTCATTCTTGTGGCACTGAGGGACGTGATGGTGGGCATGGTGATGGTTGGACTCAATGACCTTGGCGGTCTCCCCCAGCCTTAATGATTTGATGAAATGGAGCTGAAATATCTCTAAAAATTGGCCATAATCAAGCTGTTCCTCAGTCCCTCTTCTATTTGCAGCTTTCGTTGATGTGTCATTAGATTCTTTGTTAAGATCTTGGCCGTGCATTTGGATGGCTTTAAAGTGTTGGCTCGTTATTAAAGCTGAGCATCTATTCACCTTATAAATACAGCATTCACCACAGTAAAAGCTTCCAATTTGCAAAAACGGGGCAAATTCAAAAGAGCAAAAATTGATTAATGAAGATGTTGATGACAACTATAAAAGCAATTATTCTTGTTTGTTGCTCCTCAGGAAAAACAAAGCTAACCCCTATAATGCTATTCTAAAATGCAATTCTAGTAACCCAAGATCCTTTTAGTAAATGATACCAAGCATCAAACCACACATTCCCAATCCTGCCTCAGTCCCCCAAACTCAGCCATTTGCTGATGCCCTTTTGCCCAATCCTTGAGTATGACCCAATTACCATCTTTTTTTTTCTCAAGTAGAGCATAAAAATAATTCCTGAATTCATACTGCTGCTAAAATCCGCACAGACTGAAGGTTTGGCCTTACGTGACTCAGCAATGCTCTAAAACACACGGTGGAAAGCAATTTTTACTTAGCAAACCAGCTGAAAATGGGTAACAAAGCACACTGTGCAGTTGTGAAAGTGACTGAAATGGGCTGACCAACAGGAATTAAATTAATCAGGATGCAGAACTAGAGATGGGGAGGACGCACCAAAACTTCAGAAGGGTACAATAACGTACAGGGTGAGGGAGGAGTGATCTGGAAATATACAGCAGTGTTTCTACAACTTATTAAAATCATTCCTCAGAAATAGCCATCTGCCTTTACAGCAACTGCTCTTCTCCAGAGAATGAATGTAGTCTATTAGTCTTCTTTTATGTACCCTGTGTTGTTGTAATACTGAGCAGTACTTGAACCTAATACTTCTGACACGGTTATGAAAAATGTAATTTCTAAACCTTAAAGTATTTACACAGCTAGCGAGACAGAATTAAAGCCTGAATCAAGTTGTCATTTGTGTGCAGTGTACTGCAGCAGTAGTACCCATCCCTTAAAATAAAAGCAGCAATAAAGCATCACCAGACAGGAGGAGCCCATTTGTGCCCACACCCAGCTCTTATTTACCTATTCATCTGCTGAATACCTTCCCACCAGCCTTGCAAGCCTAATGACAGCTTTGGAGAGGGAACTCATGGGATTCCTGTGGATGGCTCCAGAATACTGCTATTTATTGCCAGTAACAACTTACCTCACTGACCATTTTAGTTCTCACACTGTTTCCTCTTCAGCATCTGTGTGAGCTGCTGCTGCATGCAGATAAAGGAAACAGATTCGAGTACCTCCTTGCACCACATCTTGTTCACAATTCCTTTTCATTAGTGCATAAAAACACTCTGCTGCCTTCAGTGCTCTTTGAGACTTTGGCTCAACCTCTCCAGAGTGATTAAAATAAACAAAGATCAATTCTGCAAGCATTCCCCAGGAGGACAGAGACAAGCCAAACTGGTATTGAAACTTCACAAAAGGAGCAAAAAGAGCTAAAACTTTTTCCTTTTCTTCCCCTAAACTGAAAAGGAAAAAAAGTCTAATTGATTGTGATTAGTAAAGCCAATACTTGGAGACATTGCCTAGATTACCAGATTTATTATCCCCTTTCAGCAGTCATGGCCATGACTGAACTGTTGGGATTGTATGCAGAACAGATCAGCTGCCATTTCATTCTGTGACTCATTAAGCAAGTGCTGCAGATAACTATTACTGCTTTTTGGTGTGAGAAGACTTCAAAACTCATGCACCACTAACAATGCCAGAATTAAGAAAAGCAATACCCTGCTGCATGCACAGGTCAGAGTATGCTCTAATGGAATACTTATCTGCCCAGAGAGCAAATTAAATCAATTTTCTGTGTCTTGTAATGGGTACAACGCTGAGACAGGAGGCTGCAGGATGGGGAAGCTGCACTTCCCTTGCAGGTGGCTCTGTGTTGCTCTGACATGCAGCACTGCCTGCCGCATGGATGGGCAGAGCTGCTGTGAGACCAGGGGCTCTCTGGGCACAGCTGGGGCCAGCAAGGGCTGGCTGCATTTGGATGACTAATGAGATGATGCCTAATGAGAAGAAAGGGTTTTATTGAGAGACACATCACACTTGGAAAGGACAAAAGGGAGAGGAAGAGGCTCCTCTTACCACAACGGGAGAGGGACATGTCTATGCTGTGATTTATTTCCCCTGCAGGTACCACTGTCAGCAGTAAGAAGCTTAAGCACAGAGGTGGACAACCAGAGCTGGCCTCAGGCTGTTTTCTCCCTGATGACCACTCTATAAGACCTCACCTTTCCTTTCTCTTCTGCACACAGCTTCAGCACCGGTCTGTAAAGCAGCACAGACAATTCAGATTATACACGTCAGTGCAAAAGATGACCCCAGCAAGGAAGGCCATGTTACAAAAGCAGTCACCCTTTAAAGTGTGGGAGGTTGGAAATAGGAAGGGGAAGAGCTGGTGTTCCATTCCTTCGTGCCCATGTTCCCACTCTGCCTCTCTGCCTGCCCGTGGTCAGATGGTGCTGAGTGATCTGCAGCGTCAGAGCAAAAGCAGAGTTAAAACACTGATCCTCTTCTTTTAAACAAATCTCGTTTATCTCTGCCATGCCTGGAGCTGTCATTTCTGATCTAACATCTCAATGATTAAACAGCAGGGAAGCAGCTGGCTCGTATGGCATCAAGGTACACCCAGGACTGAACAGATGAAGTCTTTGAAATCAGTTACCTTCAATGGCTATGGCTTGTTCTAAGGGCTTATGTGTTTGTCTGGGAGATTTTTGGCTTAAGCCTCTCCATGATAAATGAGTTTTCATAGATTCAGAACAAAACCTTCATTTTTCCTCTTTTAACAGGACTTCATTGCACAGCTCCTCTGGATCCAGCACCTCACTGGGCTGCTTTGTCATTACCAAACCTGCTGCAGTGTTCTCCATTGAGTGAAAGGCAAACTTTTTTCCCCATTTTTTTAAATGTTCCAATTTACTTTTTTCCTACCATTCTGTGCAACTGCATCAGATAGGAAAGGCATTTCAGCTGGTTACGGAGAGAAAGCATTGCTTCATTGTGCTGAGGAATATCAACATCATCTTATTCTGCCAGCTTTCCTCATTTAAACCCAGGAAAACACAGGCTGAAAGTGCCCTGTATTCTGGTGACAGAATGTTCTTCGGGGATACCAAAGAGATCAGAAATAGATCGTTATTTCTTTCCCATTACTTTCCACTACCAAACAAAAAGAAATAAATGGACAACTGCAGACTGTCTGAAGGTCTCAGAGCAAGTCATCCCCTTGAGTCCAAAACCTTTACAGACCCATCAGCTATTGCTTACACAAATTCCACATTGAAAAGTTCCAGAACTGCTGTTATGAATTTAACACCGTACGTACACTTGCTCAAAACGTATTCTTCTGTCTTAACATCACAGAAAACTCATCCATTATTTCACAGCTTCTCACCTTTCCTTTCTTTTTGATGCTCTCAAATTGTGCCATGGAGGGGACTGTGTCCTCTGAAATCTCTGGCTGCACTACTACACCTCATTTAAAGTCCTGTGTACATGCCATGGCTGTTCTTCTTGCAATCCTAGATCACCAAGTGAATGCAGCAAGAACCCATTTTATGTTGGCTTAACTTCAGATTTCTAGTGCTGTGAATGCAACCGGGCTAAGCATTTTGCTCAGCAAAGGGATGCTGTTATGAAAATAACAGTTAGTGGACATCCCTCTTTGCTCTGAGAACTCTCCATCGCATTGAAATGAGGCAGATCTCCTATTTTGTGTTCTCTCTGACAGCAGCACGAGAGGTGAGATGTTTTGATTGTGCTGCAAGCACTTCCTTTCACTCTGAATTTCACCTGCTCCACTAATTTAACCAGTGCATTTTTGTTGTTCATTACCTGTAGACAGTTATAGCTTATTATCTCCCATATTTGCTAAGCCCTCTGCTTAACTTCCCTGGCACTGCAGGTCAATTGACCTCATGCCCATTTCAGGTTCCCCGTGTGCAGGTGTGTGAGCACACGGTGCCCATCACCCTGCCCTGATGGTGAGCAGTACGTTGTCACCTCCTCACGTTTGGATTTCTATCTCTGTAACTCCTGTGACTACTGCAAGGCTTATCACAGCACACGAGCATCCATAAATAGGAGGCAGCATGCCCTGCTTGCTGACTTCATCGACCTTGGCATTCCCAACCACCTGGGGAGGCATGCACTGGCTCGGTGCTCAGCAGAACAGGGCAAAGCCCTGCAAGTGCTCACCCTAAAAAGATCTGGCAGGAAAACCAGCCAAGTGAAGCCTCTCAGCAGAGAACGAACACGGATTGTCCGTCAATCTGTCATGACAAAAACAAGCTCCAACCAAAGGCGTTATTGCTCTTCTAGACAAAGCTGCACTGCTCTGCACAGGAAGCAGGCTGCAAGAGACGTGCTAAATAAATTGACATGGGAGCAACAAGAGATGGAAATGAGAGCAGAGACGTTATTGAAGTTGACAACTGAGATAACCTCAGAGCTACCAGCATGTGTGTCAAACAGCTGGTTGGTCAGAGGTTTACTCGCTGTCCTCAGTTCCTCATCAGCAGACCCTGCCTTGAGTCACCAAATTCATTTTTCAACATCTCCATGAGTAACTTCAAGAAATGTAACTCTGGTATCTCTCCTCGCATCTGCTTTTCTGACAATATTTGAAGCACTCCAGAGGTTTCCTCTATACAGTCCCTGTATTTTATTTATAATCATGAGGAATACATTTTCACATGCCTGACTTTCAGTGAAAATATTTTGTATTTTAAACACCTTCCAGTGCCATCTGCAGCATTCTGGCAGCTGGTAACTGGTTAGCAACCAATGTAAAGAGCTCGTAAGAATGATACAATAGGCCATAGGTTGGCCTATTTGTATTCAATGGTTTGTTTCATAACATTTGAAGATACCAAATTCTGATCTACATGCAACTCCAATTAATGATAATGGAAATTATCCAGAGTAGTTATATGGCCCTTAAACTCTTGTTAGAGCAACTCACATTGTCTACTACTCTAAATTTGCATAAGCAATTAACGTCTCATTAATGCCTCATTAGGAACTTGTACGATATGAAAGAGGAAAGAACATTAGTGCTTTGGTCGAAGCTGTATTAGGTCACATACGAAAACAACTTTGTTGGTTTCATCTGTTATGTCTTTGCACATGCAGAAAAAGACAAAATCAGACACATAATTTGGCAGAGTCTGCGTGGAGGAATGCAGATCTACAATTATTAAAGAAAGGGTAGCAGGACAAGCGGAAATGGCTTTAAGTTGAGGGAGAGAAGATTTCAGTTGGATGTCAGGGGGAAGTTCTTTACAGAGAGAGTGGTGAGCTGCTGGAACAGCTGCCCAGAGAGGCTGTGGATGCCCCGTCCATCCCTGGAGGTGATGAAGGCCAGGTTGGATGGGGCCCTGGGCAGCCTGGTTTAGTATTAAATGGGGAGGTTGGTGTCCCTGCCTGTGGAGGGGGGTTGGAGATTCATGATCCTCAAGGTCCCTTTGAACCCGGGCCATTCTGTGATTCTGTGAAGTTTCCAGTTGGAAATAAATCAGACAGGGACCAAACACTGCCCACTGGGCACCCCTGACTCCAGAAGTTCAAACTTTCACATCTGCACTTGCAAAATCCTGTATTTTAACTTAATTAGGCAGTCCCATTGTAGTTAATTAAAGACCTCAATTTCTCTGGCCAATAGCCATCATTACTTCACACTTACACAGAACAAAAACTCATGGGTTTCAGGTTGTTTTGTTCAGTGAAGCAGAGGATGGAGCCCATAGGGACTCAGCACAGCATGGCCTGGAAGCTCCTTCTGGTAGCTGTGAGGTGGGAGCTCCCATAGTGCCCACTGCCATGCATTCTTCCTCAGAGCACTTTGCTAAGGCAGAGCCAGCAGCCCTGGGCGCCGGGTTTTGGCAATTTGTGTTCTGATGTGTAATCACTGAACTTAAGCAAAAAAACTGCAAGACAAAGCAGCGAATGCACAGACACAGCAGCGTACTGTAGTTGAAATCAAGACATTTCTGACACCCCTTTTGTTTTCCTGGTACTCAAAAAAAAAAAAAAAAAAAAAAAAGCAGCATGCTCATCCCAATTTTCAGCATTTCTCTTTCCGACGCCTCATTAGCAGCAATTGCAACTCCAGCACAGAGCCTTGCACAGACCTCATGTGGAACAGCATCCTGCACAGCACGAGCTATCACTGTAGAAATCAAACTGTCACTGGTTGCACAAGTCTTAATGCAGCCACCACATGGGCAGGAACGTTAACTCTTTCACAAGAGTTCATCCTTTATCTCATCTTCTCATTTTAAACCACATTTATCTTCCAGTATCTCTGAGGTTTAGCCAGTATCATCTGAAATGAGACTGTAATTACTTTCCTTCCACTCCCCCCCCCTCCCCAGGACTTATAAATAAAGGCTTTTACATCTTACCTCCCCAGCTACGATGAAATGCCTTTGTTTCTGAACATGGCAGAACAAAAACAATGTTGTATTATTCAGTAACCGTGGGAAATATTTCTTTATTTGGATGCAATTAAACTTCAATGTTTAGTTCTGCTTTTTATCAAAAGCTTCTATGAAATATGTATAAACACAGCAATCTTCGTCTGTTTGTTTATTACTTTGAATAGGCTACGCAGAATTAAACTGAGCTTTATTTCATTCTTGCTTAATAAGGTGGGTAACTAGTTAGTAAGTTCCCAGGATGAGTTACATGCTGCACTGATCTTGTTCCTTTAATTTACTTCCAGAGAAAACGGGTTGGACCCTTGTTCCAGTTGCCAATGTTTTCCCTTAATAGAAGCATAGCTCTGTGCCCAGCTGAAACCTGCAGGTTTGGGCCCACCTAGCTCTTCTCAGCTCACCACTTTCTCATCATTGGTGAGTTCTGAGCCCACGGCTGATTCACACGGCAGTTCTCACAGCGCTCTGGCAACCCCACTTTGATCTCCAACATCTCTTACGCTCACATTCTCACACTCACAAAAACTTGGGCTGGAGATATAATTAGGATTCTCTCAGAAGTACTATTGCAAGAAAGTTTTAGGGAAAACATACAGGGACGTTCCCTTCAGAAAAAGCCTGAGAAACCACAGACAGCTTTGCTACCAAGCCAATATTCCCATTACCAACCACTTGGGCTGCTGCAAGGTGGAGGCTCCAGATGCTCTGTGGTTTCACTTTGCACAGACTCTGAATCCCCAACAAACTGAATCACAGCACGATTGGGTTGGAAGGGTCTGTGCGGCCCCTTGTTGCAAAGTTGCTTCCATTTTGTTTCAGAGACAACCATCAACACGTTGATGTGGGTTTGTTCGCATCCCTCAGAACAAAGTTCACCCATTACTTTTTCCCCATTGGAAAGATCAGGTTTGTTTTCATCATTATTTTGAATGAAAACTTGTTTGTAATGAGAGAAACTCCCGCTGGGTGGAAATGCCTCAGATTTTACAGCTTCACCTATTGGAACCAGACAGCTCAAGGCACAAAGTTATGAAAAAGACCAGGTTGCCCGGGTAACCATTTTTTCCACAGTCAGCGGATCGGTCTTGCAACTTATTTTTAGCTTTTCTTAAGGAGAGAAATACCATTGCAGAGAAATGCTGACAACAAGTAACAAAAGATGCACTATTTGTACAAGTAGTAGAAATATTAGTTTGTATTTTCTTTCTCACCAGTGCAATCAATCTGTGCTTCTGTAAAACAAACCAAATCCCAAGCTTTTAAAATCACAATGTGAATGGAAAATACTCTGATGTGGGCCCTGATTTGTGTGAGCACCCAGTTGGGTAACACAGAAATACTCAGTTCTGCATCCTAGGGAAACATCCTTCTACTGCACGCAGCCCAAAAATTATCACCACATCCTACAACATGACTGTTCATCTAGCAAGCCCCTAGAATTTGTATTTGTCTTACATGCATTTCAACATTTGTTGAGAGTAATGTTTGAGAACTTGCCACACTCCTCAGCTGCTGTGAATTTTCCATCGGTGCTTGTTTATGTGAAGGGGCATCAGAAAAAGAAATGAAGCAGGAAAGAAAAGCTGATCAGCTGGGATAGCTATGGTCACCATTCAGCCCTGCAAGCAGCAGCACATGCACAGCAACCCGGGACTGCAACACGTGGGCTCCAGTGGTGTGTTTCACATACAAGTGTGTGTGTGCAAAGTTATCTCCAAGGAGGCACTTGAGATATTTCAGGGGGAATCAATGGGCAGAAACCATCTTCTGAAGAATCTGAGTTACCACCATTGCTGAAGAGGTGTTACTTTTATCTCTGCGATGGTGAAAGTTCCCAGTGATGGATAAACCTGGCCTACAACCACCCTGGAAATGGGATTGAAGCAGTATTTCTGCCTCTGTCTCATGGATTATGCCACATTTAGAAGCACACCAAGCCAGTTTTTGTACATTTTTAGAAGAGATATTCTAACAGTCACTCTCAAATCCAACTTCCACAGCAGATGAACAACTTCCTCTCCTCCCTGCAGAAGTTGTTTTCTAACTCAGCACAAGCTCCTGCTTAATGTACAGCTCAAGTATGGGAAAGGATACAGAAGTAGACGCTTTAATTTCTAATTAGGGCACTAATGATATTTTTTTTGATGATTTCTTGTAACTGCAGGACCCTGTATGCTCTGAGAGAAGCATGAGCTCCTTCCGTACCGACACACCTGGTTCTTGCTGGGCAGCTGAAGATGGCTCTTTCTGGAGTGGATCTAACTGATGACCCTGCTCCTTAAACAGGAGGGGATACACGATGCATACATCTAAGGTTAAGTAGATAAATGGAAGGAGGAGGAAAGCGACCAAGCATCAAACCATCAGCCCTTGGGCAAAACACACCATGTCATCGGCAGCATCTGTGCAAATTGCCTCACTTCCAGAATCCTCCTCAATCCAGTTGCATAATTGCATTACAACAGTCATTAATGACACGCACTAAATTGCATGCTCTGCCCCTCTCACACAGATGCTGACACCACCCATAGCTATTGCTCACGTCCAGCTCAATGCCTCACCTGGAAATTCAGGCAGCCTTTCTCCACCGAGACAAAAAAACATCCCAGAAGCACAAATCACCCAGTATCTCCAACAACAAACCCGTGTCTCTCTGCACACCTGCTATTTCTCCACAACTGGGACACGCTCTGACTTGTACCCCCTCACCTGTCACCTTTCATTCTGGCCCGAACTTCGGAGATTCAGCTGTGGATCTCAGACACCGCAGGCAGTTCAAACCTGATGCAATAGGAAAGTTTCCCTGGCAACAGTCACCAGAGGAAGCCCTGTAAAGATACCTTTCCTCTCTCCCGTAATTCTGCTTTCCAGAGATTTACAGGGTTAGACCAGATACAAAGTTTTGACAGAAAGTTACAAAAGAGCAGCAGAAATGCAAGTGTATCAAGTCCGTGCAGAAATCACTTATTTCTCAGTGCATTTGAGAACATCTCCCATTCTGCTTCTTCATATTATACCCAACCATTCACACATGTTAAAAAACCACAAGGTGTAACTTCTTATTTTTAGAAAACCACAGTCAAAAAACCCTCTCATGCAAGAAAGCTTGTATGTGATCACCTCTGATGGGAACGAACCACAATATATATTTATTATGTCACGTTAAGATAATTAAACAGCTGGTTTATGAACCATTAAACCACCACGTTGTTTGACAACGATGAAGGTTTAGTTGCAATTCATACTCCAGTCCATCCTTCTTAATAATCAAATAATGAGGTATTAGTTATTGCAGTTTTGAGAGTAGAAAACACCACTGCTTCAGTAACGTCTCCAGTAACATTTTATTTTCCCTTTAATTATACCCTGAAAGCAAATCCAAACAGCAGAGCAGCAGCGAAGTCACCATGGAAAGAGGCAGGCTGGAGGAGCATTAATCAATGGGTGCTCTGCAAGGAGATACCTCTTCCTGTGCTGAGCAGAACACCAGCCTGGTGTTACAGGAGACATGAGCAATAAAATACCTACTGCTAATATGTAGTGCAGTGATTCCCTTTCACTTGGATACCTGCCACCCTGAAATACTACTGAAATAAGCTGTTTTCAAGCATGATGTATCAGCATCAGTAAATCAGCATTTCACTAGCAAGAAAAAAAAGTACCCTTATTTATGCAAGGCCTCTTGTGGAAACAAGCTATTTTTTTTGGCAGAGGATGCCATCAAGAAATACCCTGTTAAGAAAACACATCTGAGGCACATGATGAAAGAATTATCCCAATCCCAAGGTAACACTGAGGTGTGGAGGATAGGGGAACACAAGCAAATCCTTCTCAGCTCTCTCCTTACAGCACTCTGCCTTGCCTGGAGGCTACCAGGGAAAGGTCCAGCCTACCAATGGGATTCTCTCCAAGCCCTTCTCTTAACACTGATTTGCATTTGAACCTGGTTTCCAGCTGAGGAGACCTGTTAACCAATGGCAAAGCCAAAGCTGCAGACAGAAAACGTGAATTGAGAGCCCTGTTGTGGGACAAGGAAGATGAATGCAGTAGAAGAGCTGATAGGGAAGGCAGGGTGGACCTATAAGCAGTTTCTCCTATAGGAGGCCCGGCTGCCCCAGCCCCACAGACACACAGCTCAGGCCAGGCATGCATCCCCATCACCTGCTGTGAGACACCACTAAGTGCCCAGATCCAAGGGAATGCTTCAACTCCCTAAAAATCTTACAGTATAACCAAAACATGCCACGGATGGTCATACATTGTCCAAACTGCTTAGAAAATTTGGCTTACAGAAGAAAGCCACGTTTGGGATGGGAGCAGAGCCTTGCTGTGAGTTCTCACCCGTGCTGACTGTTGGCATCTGTGTTAGACAACCAAACCACCCTCAAAGCAAACCATCTATTCTGGGGCAAGAGGCTCTGCCTAAGGCATCTCTCTCCCTTACATACTCTCTTTATAAGTCACATATCCAGAAACACAAGCAGGTTACACAGACTCACTTTCTGAAGCGGCTGGAGTAGAGGCTAGAGAGTTTTGAAAGGTCAGCCATGGTTATTGACTACTTCATAACTAAAAGCCTTTTCACAGCAACAGCACTCAATTGCTGCAAAAATATCGATTCAGTCACCAGAAAATACCACTACATAGGACACGAAGCATATTGCAGAGCAGGAGAACTTAAGCACAAAGAGCAATTCATAAATGCTACTCAACTGGCTTTACAGTAAAAGAGTTTTTATAAATCTTTTTAAAATTGCTGCTACATTTTGTTGATCCTAGGGAGAAACAAACACATTTTGTTTGTCTTTTTTTCTCTTCTGTGATTTTCCCCTTTGACTCTTCCTCCTTGCAGAGGCTGGTTTTGGGTAACAGCAGTACCTGCACCCAGGGAGCAGAGTCTTCTGCACTCATTCCCTAGCAAAGCCTCAGCTTTAGCTTTTGCATAGAATCATAGAATGGCCTGGGTTGAAAAGGACCACAATGCTCATCTAATTTCAACACCCCTGCTGTTTGCAGGGTTGCCAACCAGTAGACCAGGCTGCCCAAAGCCAAATCCAGCCTGGCCTTGAATGCCTCCATGGATGGGGCATCCACAGCCTCCCTGGGCAACCTGTTCCAGTGCCTCACCACCCTCTGGCTGAAAAACTTTCTCCTAATATCCAACCTAAACCTCCCGTCTCAGTTTAAAACCATCACCCAAGGCGGCTGGTATGAACTCAGGGTGGGTCAGCACCTTTCCACAGATCCTTTTCTGTTGTGCCATCTCGTTGTATGTTACAATGTGTATTTTAATTAAAAATGTCAGAAGGTGCTCCTATCCAACACTGAGCAAACAGGTCAGCTCCACAGCCCATACTCAAGAAGCTAAATTCTGAAAGCTGTGCAACCCACATGTGTCAGACCTCCTCAGTTCACCAGCACGCACAGGGCTGCATCAGGAAAGGAAATCTGAACTGCAGTTCAGGACAAGCATGAATAGGCAGAGCACCAAGTCATCCCTCAGGGGCAAGCACACTGTGTCCTCAGTGCAGTGCTAACGAGAGATGTATTCCCAGAGATATGGGAAATACTTAATCCAGGATTAAGAGATTATGGTTCTCATAGTTTTCTGACGTGAAGTCAACTATAGATCAGTTTCTAAAGTTTGGGTGTCAAAGGAGGACAATTCAAGTCATGGATCTTTTGAGTCTATGCCATGAGCAGAATGTAAATGCTCTACTGTCACGTGGCCAATCCCAGGGTTAATCCTAGAAGAGGAAATTAGTTGACCTCAAATAACATCCTAATCAAAAGCATTGCAGAGTTGTGCACAATGAGATGAGTTTACCAGGATCTATGGCTTTGGGTTGTTGGGATTTTTGCATTCTTTAGACTTCAACTGACTGTCTTGAGCACATAAGTGCTTCTCCTTATGAAGGGGAATATAAAGTGTATGCATTCAGTCCTCTAATGGTGGATGGGCTGAGACAACATGAAGCAAAGGGCATTACGGATTTAGATATTTCCAAACTCCTGCCATGACCAAGATGCAGACCAGCAAGGAGCAAGCCATGCTGGCAGCCTGGTAACCAGTCAGCTTCTTCCACTGCTTCATTGGCAGAAAGGCCATAACAGCTGGACTTGGAAGAAGATGATAATTTATAACACAAAACTGGCCTTCATCAGCATCAAAGTATCTTCCACAACATGGTACTGTTGCTACAAGATCAGCTGCCACCTACTAAACGTTGCTTAAAACCTTCTTACATAATCAAATAGTAAGAAGTTACAACTTAACTCCAGGTCGGTGTTCAGATTCAAGAATATCTGCCAGGAAACTTCTTGGTTTTATTCCCCTATTCAAAATAACTTCCACAGTGACAGGCAGTGGAAGAGCTGTTGCTTTGGACTTCCTTCTCCAACCACTCCTATGCCCGCTCTTCCTCTTTCCCTATTGCTATCTTCCTCTGTCTGCCTTTTCTCTACTCATCCCTACAAACTGGGATGACAAAGCCCAAGAAAGATGTTTATACACAGCAAATCCTTCAGTTCTTCAGGCCACAATCTTGTAATTTAATACGCTTAGGGGGTGTCCGATTTTTCCATGATGTTTCACCCTTGACTGTGAAGGAATAAGACAGGTCTGATGAAATTGCCTCTGGCCAAAGCGCTCTTCCAAGTGGGAACAGAGCTGTGCTCTTTGCATCCAGAGGCAGGTGACTACCTAACACACATGCTTCTAGATGCTATCTAGTCCCAGGCATGTAATAAAGAGGCTTTACTTCAAGCCTCTGGGTAAAGAGCTGCATAAAGAGAACTACTTTAGAGGGATTCAAGAGAAGATCGAAGTCCTGGCTCTGCAGACAGCTTCAACAATATTCCCATTCACATAAGCAAAACCAAAGATTTCAGTCCCAGTAAACAGGCTGCTCTCCACTGCGATCAGAGAACTTCATCTCCTGACTCGTGCACAGGAATAATTTGTGTACTGCTTACTTCTGCAGAATTCATTTTACACACAAGATAGTAAATGCGTTCTTCTAAAAACTGAACCCACATTCCATGGCAGTATTTGCTAAGTGTTCATTGCAGAAAGATTAACTGTTCAGGGTTAGCTTTGGAGATGAGCAGTGTAACACTTGGCTTGCACGCAACTGTACTGAGCACATTTTTTCTGCTAGAGCTGGCAGGTAGTGCTTCTTTTGGACAACATTGAGATTAGGGTCAAAATGGCTGAAAGCTTTGTCTCCCTGTTCCAGATCTGGAAAAATACAATGAGAAATAAACAGGTGCTGTCTTTTCAAACTGTGTGCATAATGAGTTGAGGTAGAAGCATGCCACGTAGCTCGTGTCAGAAGGCAACTGCACACAGTAGGTGGAGTTGGAAAGCACTTTTCCAAAGTAACTTAAGGCAACATAGACAAATTCAGTGCAGGAAGTACTCAACTCACACTTATTCAGTTATCACAAAAATTCATACAACTACAGAGACTCAGTAGCATTAAACTCATCTAACAGCAGATCCCTAAAGCAGGGCTGATCACCGACCTGCAGCACCATGAGCATTCCAACCAAGGGCAGCTCTAGAAGTCCTGTCGGTTTACATACTGCACTACCTAGAAATAAAATGAGGGCTGACGACTTGATAAAACATTGCCAGAGCTGTGAGAAAAACAGCTGTGTATTGCTTACTATGAAACGAGTATAAATGCATCAACTGCAATTAGTAATTACATCCAAAGCTCTGCCTGCATAACCAGTTTCAATACAGTATTAGGACTACCAGTGTTAAGATTTACTTCCTGGCTTAATATCCTATCTTTAAGTTTAATTTCAAGCCATTTTAGATTCAAAATACAAAGTCATTTCATTGAATCCTAGAAATGATTTGAAGTTTTGTAATTAGCTGAGCTATGATCCAGCTTTTAAACCACATAGCTCTATTTTTCCATCAGGAAAAACACTTACATGTTACTTGCTGCTGGACCCAAATTAAAACTACTCCCTGCTTAGCAAGTGAAACAGCAGTGTTCAGGATCTGCTCCCTCAAACACAGATTCATACCCTCAGCCATCACCCAACACAAAGTCCTGCAGTGCAGAGAACCTCTGGCTGTTAGAAGCAGACATGGCAATGAGAAGCAGCATCCCAACAGACAGGTGAGGACACCAGCACTGTTCCAGCTGCTGGCAGCCTAACCTGGTTTTCCATTGCCCAGCATGGGGTGCTTTCTCTCTGCTGGTTTACAACACCTAGAAAACCTCACGCTCACCCAAATCTTAAATGCAGGTTGTGACAACTAATTTAAGAATTAAAAAAGAAAAAATAAATAAAGCCAAAGGACTATTTTTTTCCCTTAATGGCCAAAAATAAAGTCTTTCCCTTTATGTGATGCTCAGCAGCATCACATCAGCAGGAGTTTGGCTGTGGGTGCTGAAACACAGCTCTCCATAAATCACCCAGCCAGCCCTCACCACGCATGTGATAACACAGCTGACATTTCTTTTTTTCCCCCAGGATATTCTGAAGCCAATTAATCTGTGCAACAGATTAATGAGATGAAAGGACATCCTGACAGGTAGAGAACCCGCTACAACCATTTTGCCACATTCATATTGAATGTAAGAAGTGAATGTACTGCATGGGGAATTTTTATTGATCACAGCAAAGTTGCAGTACAGATAACGAGTGCATCTAGAAGCCCTGGTGCGAGACTGGTTCAGAGCCAAGATTTCTATTAACATCCTGACTATGCTGCACAAATGGGAAAGATTTCTAGTGTATTAAAATACCTTATTCTTAGTATCAAACTAGCTGAACAGCACACTGTGAGCTTGTGCAGTTCTAATGCATTCTTGCTAACATGACTTAGAAGTCAAGATTTTATCACCCACATACACCATGCTTGCAAAAATGTGATTGTTTTGCAATACCATCGGTGCTGGTGGGATCCAAGAACCTTATGGACCTCCTGTGTAGAATCAACCTTCCTCTGCAGCAGTCAGCTGTATAAGGCCAGCACACTTCTCCTCCAGAGCTCATCACCCACTGCTGCTTCTCCACGATCTGTCAAGTGATGACCCTCATTTCATCCCCACAGAAGCATGCAATACATCAGAGTGCATCTTTGTAAGAAGTAGGCTTTACACATCTGGGATGTAAAACATATCCCAGAAGAGGACCGGCAGGAAGTGAGCCCTGCTGAAGGCTCAGGCAAGAAAATGTTTGGGCTCAAACCCGTTTTCCATCCAACAGGCAGCTTGCCATAGACCCACCTCTACACAGACCAAGGGCTCCAAAGCCCACTGCACCCTGGGCACTAAGATGGGAACTAAGGCCCAGCAGCCCAGAAGGACCAGCCTTTGGAAAGGACTCAGATCCTTCACTGCCCTTCCATGTGCCAGGAAGCAAAACACTTGGGGCTTTATGCAAACAGAAAGCGTTCCTCTTGCTCTATGCCAGCTCTCATCCCATTGCAGTACAGGCAATACCCTGCACTGCCTGACTCCTTTGAAGCCCCAACCAATGCATGCAGGCTGCCAACCCGCTGTGAAAAGCAGCCTGTTCCACCAGAGCATAAACGGGCCTTCTTCTGCTCTCTCCTACTGGTTGACCCCCAGCAATCTCCCCTTTTCCCACGCACAAAAATTGTTTCTGTGAGGAAAAACTCAGAAGCACTGCCCTCCACACCAATCCCCTGACAGCCTTCTTCTAAAACTTCACACAAAAGATGCTCTGTGGCCCACGGGGGGGTCACAAATCAATCTTCAGTTTTCGAGCTGGGTATCAAGCGCTCGTCAGGGGCTGCAACAACTTAAAATGGTAAAGAGTGAGCCAGGGCTGTTTTGTCACCATTTATTATGTTGATTGTGTATTTATTCCTCGAAGCAGGATTCTGCTTAATGTTCTGTGCTTTGAAAAACCCTGGCAGCTGGTGTAAATGAGTTATAGTCCCATTTACCACCAAATCAAAGCCCAGAGCCAGATCAAAGCCAGATAAAAAAAATCATTTTTCTGTCACAGACTGGATGGCTTCTTCTCTGCCCTGTAAATAAAATTGATATTATTTCATCCAACTCCTATTTTCTCCTGATCAAAATATGATTATGTCTAATGCTATCCTGTCCAGGGCACTGAAGTTATACGAGATGTGAAAGCTTATTGATGTATTCAATTACTGGCTGCTGCTCCATTGTCTGCTGCGTAGAGATGCTCAGTTATCGGTTCTTTAGAGCTGTACGTTCCTGCCTAACAAAGTCATAACTCCCACAATTACCTGCCTGATGGATGGAAAACAGAAATATCTCTCGGGTCCAATGCTGTTATCAGCTCTTCTCCATCTCCAAAATTGCTTTATATTAATGAGATGGGGACTATGAAAGAGGTACCACAAGATTTAATTATTTGTATTTTTCCTCTTACGGCACCAATGCACTCACGTGTCTCGATACACACAGTGGTTTTTCTCCCTAAAAACACAGCATTTCTGGAGTAAGAACTGGAAGAAACACAGTGAAATAACTTTCTGCAGCCTCAGGTAACTGAGGCTCGTGTACTGCTGTGCCAACAGCCCAGATACAACTGATCCCCACAGCACAGCAGCAGGAATCCTTCAGCAGTCTGCACTGACACCCCTGCCTTTAGTTAGGCTGATACACACAAGCTAAGCTCTCAGGAGCCCAGTGTGTCAATTGCTGGCACCCATCTTTACATGGCTGCTGACATGTTTTCCCCCTTCTGCCTTGGGCTTTCAAGAGGATTTTTAGACCTCATCTTCCTGCAGTTTGCTCTGGTGGAAAGATAAGGAAGGTCACTTTGCACAGTTCTGTGATGCTATTGCTGCACAAACCTTTTAATATAGATCATACAACTGAAACACAGCACAGGTACCTTAAAGGCTGTGAGAGTGGTTCTGTTTGTTACATACACGCATGAAGAAAAGAATTCAGCTTTGTCACTACTAAATAGAGTTTCAGTTCTGCAGGGAAATGGCAGAAGTAAAGCATGCAGTGCAAGTACAGCAGCCTGAAAAATTCCTCAGCCTGTATAGAAACACTGCTGCTCCCAAAGTGAGCAAGCAGGACACGTAACCAACTGATATTAAGTATTCTCCTCTTAACATTCACTAATAGATGATGTCTTCTAGGTTCAGCACAGTCAGAAGTTTGATGCTGAGGCTGCCTGGACTGCTGGGAGCGATTAGATCATTGAGCGACCCTTTCTGGCCCTGCTGACTGTGTATCACATGCAGTTGGTGACATTTAATCCATCACCCTCAGCTCCCAGGAGGCAATATTATGGAGCATGCAGTGACCACACAGCCCTACCCTGCTTCTCCCACCTTGCTGTCTGCACCCCCAGCTGGCCATCATTCGGACAGAAAGGGCTGAAGTGTCACTGTCACACAGATGATCTTGGGCAGCATTTCTCCCTCTCAACTTATCATTCTGCAGCAGTCTGACTGCTGTCACCCTCCTTTATTATATAGAGCAGACAGCAGGGGTAATCTTTGGTTCAACCCTGACAGCTTGTTTTATAAAGTCTTAGCGTGGTATAAGCAGCATGGTATAATACTTGATATCACTGGCATATAGTTTGAGATACTCATACTAGTGCTGGAGATAACCTCCACACCCCCTTCAGACACCAAATTAATTTTAAATGCATTAACACAGCATTTTGTCTGCCACAACTCCAATCCCAGCAGGGCTCTGAGGACCAGAGCACCTTGCCTGGTCATCAGCTTCCTGAATGAAAAAGTCATCACCAGTTCTCTGCTCAGCTGCCTTCAGCCACTCCAGAAATGGTACAAGGACAAACGTCAGGGAAGATGAGGTCTTATCTGCTGAGACTTGTATGGCCACTTCTAGGGACCCCTGTTGGGATCACATGCTTTAAGTCGTGGCAGTAAGACACTCATCTGCCTGGACCTGCCTTGGGACAGACAGCCCAGTGACAGCTTATGGAAGATGTCATTTTTATCTCTCTGTGTATGGTAGATAATCCTTAGAATAAGGAAGGAAGGTGATCTGACACATCACTGCCCTGGTGAGGTTGTCACCAGTGCTGATGTGGCTAACATCCCAGGTCTCCCACCTCGAAGAAACCAGCCTGCTACAGCCAGCAATGACTGTGAGAGGGTCATAGAACCAAGAATATAAACCAACTCAGATTACACCAACACCACAATGCTTACTTGGTGAGAAGAACATTTAAGCAGGGGATCTGTTAAACCTAAGATCCACGGTATATTTCATTCCAAAGAGCAAAACAACCTCTTATCAGACCAGAGTTGTCAAAAGACTTCAAGTGAAATCCCGGAACAACAGCCCAAAAGAATAGACATCTGCACTTTCAAGTGATTCATCTATTTGGACTTCCATTTTTCCCTCCATAACTCAAACACGGTTTCCATTCTTTACTCAAGAGCCTGCAGATCCACCATAAGAAAATGCAAATCAAGAGAGTTCACTAGTATTTGTTTGGGAAGCATGTGTTACCATGTGAAGTGGATCTACTCATGACATTTTCAGAAAGCTATGAATAATCATACATCATTAAAGCTGTTGATTGAAACACTGCTTTGCCACGACATTTCTAAGCAATGGCATAAGTAAATGCAAAGACTCACAAGGGAAAAAAAAAAAATCACAACTGAAACTCAGTCTTATATCCCAAACTCTTTAAATCTTATCCTAGATTTAAAATGAAGAAGGGGAAGGAGGAGTTGCTGGCAAAGCCAATAGCAAGCTTCTATTGATCTCAGCGGGATCAGGTTTATTCCGGTAGCAGTAAATTCCTATGCAATAAAGAGCATATGCTGCCTTTGGAAGGGAGCTTTAGGCTCCTTATCACACGTGGAATCTTCAAGTAGCTCTGTTCTTTGCTTTAAAAAGATGCTTTATCTCAAAACACTCATCATATCGGCCTATTCTCTGTGGGGAAGAAAAAGAAAGAAAGCAGTAGTGCTGTATAATGTACATGTTGGGAATAAATCCATTTGTTTACAGAAATTAAGAGCCAGGAGTGTGAGAAACCAAGATGAGACTTTAGATAGCTGAGCACAGCTCAGCTGCAACAACAAGCTTCCATAAAGCTAACTGTCCTTTTGTTAAAAGCCACTGAAAAGGGAATCTGTGTTACTCGGAGGTAACTGACATTTCCCAATGATACCATTTCCATCTTGCAAATGAGAACAATTTCACAGCATCACGGAATTGTTAAGGTTGGAAAAGACCTCAAGATCACCACGTCCAGCCATCCACTCATCCCCACCATGTGCTCACTAGTTCATATCATGACTAGCACTGCCACACACAGCATAGGGAAAACTGAGGCAAAGCATGGAAACAGAGCAGGTTTTTATGTATTCTAGGACATCCCCTTCAAAATCCCTCTCAGTATCATGCATTTACCCATCTGATTGCTCAGGCAAAGCTGCCCCACAGTAGGCGCTGCTACTGAGTAGCAGCCTTTCCTGTTCTGTTGTACAGACCTCTGGTCTGAACTTGGGTCATCTGGCTTCTCAGCTGGATGCTTCTGAAAGCCAGGAGAAAAGCGACGGGTCTGTCTGGTTCCTGTCTGTTAGTAGGTGCGAAAAATGACAATAAGTTGAGATGAGGGGAAAAAGTGAGAAATGCACAGAGTGGAATAAATTCTCACTGCTGCTTTCTGCATGCCATTCATTTTGGCCCTAGCCCAAAATCTGCTGCATTCAGAAGATCTGGATTCATTACATTTGGATAAAGCCATTATTCGTGAGAAATTCTTCTGCTTCCAAGCACAGCCTGATTAAACATAACACAGCCGCATCTCAGTGAGCAGCCAGTCAAAAAGCAAACAATCTACAAGCAGAAATGTATTGACAGGATTTAAGTGGTGAGCCCTTAGGAACAATCCCTTGGCTGGAACCAGGGTCACCTCAGACCACAGGGCAGAAAGGCAGCTAGCTCAGGAACAGATTCTATTTCATTGCATGCTTTAGCCAGCTCTCCCTATGAACTAATCGGGCAAGAGCTGAGCTCGCTTTGAGTTAATTTGACCAGGATTATTGCATAGGATTGCAGAAGTCAGTAGCTTTTAAACAGGGCAATCTGGGCTTTAAAAGCTCCCTTTTCACCAGCCAAAAATCCCTTTTCCATTGCAAAATTCCCATTTCCATTCCAGTGGTTTGGGTTGGAAGGGACCTTAGTTCCAACCCTATACTATGGGCAAGGACACCTCCCACTGGAGCAGGTTGCTCAAAGCCCACCCAGCTTGGCCTTGAACACCTTCAGGGAGAGGACATCCACAAGCTTTATGGGCAGGCTGTTTCAGTGTCTCACCAGCCTAACAGTAAACAATTTCCTCCTAATATCTGGCCTAAATCTACTCTCTTCCAGTTTTAAGCCACTCTCCTTCATCCTGTTGCTACCTGCCCTTATAAGAAGTCCCTCCACAGCTTTCCTGTCAGCCCCTTCACTATGAGGTCCCTCTAGAGCCTTCTCTTCTCCACACTGAAGAGCCCCAACTCTCAGTCTGCCAGAACATCACTAAAAATCACCCCCAGCAGAGCTACTTTGACACCTGGACGCAGACAAGCAATGGGAAGAAACACAACCCCATACAGACACGCATGTCTCAGAGCAATGTCTGTCTATGCAGCATCCTCTGCCCAAACACAGCCAGCTCTGCACCTGGCAGCACGATCAGAGCAGCGGCCAGCAATGGGCGCCCAGCACTGGCAGCAAACCAGCACACTGGCCAGCCCAGCCGTGCCCAAAACAACTGATAATTGCCTTGTACAATAGCATATGAATTCCACAGAGCTGCTGACCAAGATGCTGAGGAGATGCAGGATGTGGGGCTGCCCAGGAGCCACCAGCTGGAGCCTTGTGCAGTGATGTTCTCCTTTCTTTATGGCGTTGTTCTCCGTTGGCAACTGCTTTTTAGAGCTGCTGGCTTCTGTGAGTTTTTATCATATTCATTAAGAACTTGGACTGGAGCTCCAGCCTTCCTGCCAAGCAGATCTGGTGTGAAGGTAGTGTCACTGGTGGAAAGATTATGTTGAAAATAAACCTTTCTAGCTCATATTGTCCAATGAGTTATTCAAAGCATTTCACATACCAAATAGTTCATGGAATATAGGCGAAACGATTCCCATTTACATTGATTAAGATCTCAATTTAAAAGCTAGAGGCAGACTGAACGGTTTGGATTTGTTTACTGTCTGGCAGGAAATTTTTGGTGCTCCATTTTTTCCTAGAAAAAGGAGTCTGATAAAACAGTCAAATGCACATCTCCCTCACAAACACTGCTCCCAGCAAGCAGTGTGAATACATGCATTATTCACACTATTTTTTGAAGCAGGTGATTCTATTTCTGCCATAGCACACGTCCTGCTATTATTTAATGCTGTAATATAGCAGCCTCGGGACACAAAGTCAGCGCCGGCCGCACCTTTTGCTAATTTAGCCTAAATCACTGAGGATGGTGGAGAAAAAAAAAAAAACTTGTTGGCAATTAAGTACCATCCCAGAAGTCATTAAGAATATTAATGATACAATTATATACCCTAGATGTCCAGTCTGAAGCAGCAGAAATAAGTCATGGAAATAAAACATGGCCAATAGGTGGATTTCAGAAGCAGCTGAACAGACTTCTTAACAGAAGAGTTGAAATTAATGAAGTGAAAGCTGTGGTACTTTCCAGAAGGAGCTCAGCAGCGGCGCCTGCTTTGCCTGTTTGCTTCTATAGGGCAGAAATCCTTAGGGAGAAGGTCTTCAAAATTGAGAAGCCAAATGATTTTGAAGTCAGAACTCAAGAGCTCATGCCAGGTCTGAGAAAAAGCCAGACCTGCTTCAAGCTCAGTGAAATAATTGAATTTTGGTTCACTCGCACCAAAATACCACCCTTGACTCAAATCTCGCGGTACTGATGGTCATAAAAACATGAAAGTTTCTTAAAACGTAAGTTTAAAGCCTCCAGGGATCATCCTTTTTAAATGCTGCTGTTCTGCTTTGTGCCACTTCTCCCCCAAATCCAACACTCCACAGCACTCCTAACCAGAGCCGATCCTAAAGGACCCGATGCTCCAAGGACAAACCTCTGTGCAGCTGCCCCGCAGGGTCTGGTAGCAGAGCTGTGGCCACCAGAGATATTTACGAAACGTATGCAGTTTTATTTTAAAGGAGCTTTCCTTAGAGAGCCGACTGACTCTGATTGCTTTTGGTTTTCAAAAACAAGAAGTTGACATTTTCTGCAGGAAGTGCAGCATTTTCTGATTAGCTCTAATAGCCACCTTTGGGAGAAGCTGCAATTTATCCCAGCATTTGAAGGAGCTGAGTGCCATTAATTGCTATTCACAGGGGTATTAAAGGCACTTGGTACCTTGTGAAGATGGGAACTAGAAATCAGACTGCAGGCCGGGATTGAGCAAAACACTTCAGCAGACACTGAAGGCTGAGCTGCACGCAGACCTCTGTGCCTGGCAGACCTGGAGCTGTGCGTGATGCACCCCAAGGGCTCCACTGAGAGCCCACTGGCAAAATATGGATCCAGTGTCCCTCTTGCTTTGAAATGAGGCATCCTACCCACATACCCGACCTGCTGCCAGAACTCTTCAGTTTTTCCCCCTGTATCACTTCATATTTCTCACAACTATTCTCTCCAAAGTAAATACATCTCGGCCTGCTATTAAAACATAATTTTGCTACCCCAATAAACCAGATCTTGATAATGCCAAACCTACAATAATATGCAATTCCTGTCAAAAATAGTCACTTGTTTTGTTTCCCATCCTCAGAGACATACTGTCTAAGTCAGTTTCTGATAGAAACAAATGAAGGTAATGATTTGTCTTGAATAATAAAACACCTGCAGCTGCAAACAGCATTTAGAATGATGGCTTACCAGCAGCAGAAATGCTTATAATTTCCAAGCATCCCACAAGCCTTGCAGGTAGGATGCCAGGTCTGTGCCATTTACCTTAGTTTCTCATCATTTTTCGATAACAAGAACATCAGGGATGCAGCACAAGACACCGCCTACCCAGGAGTCCAGATGCACTTTAAGCACTGACCTTTGAATGAGCCCCCTCTGCCCCTAAAAAGTCAATAGGAAAGATTTCCTTAGACTTGAATCATGCAAAATCTATAGCACAGAGCTTCCTCCTGGAACCTGCAGGCACTGAGCAGGTGGGAGCCGGGGCTGGGCACTGCTAAACACTGCACAACTGCAGGAAAGCTTTTCTAAGCAGTTGTACATATGGCTATTCCCCAGCAAAGCAAGGCTCTGAGCACCACCAACTGCCACACTTGTCTTTGCTCTACATTCCAATGAGGTGAGACCTACACGTATCTTCTGTGAGCAAGAAAGGCACAGAGTGAGCATGAAGCAGCAGCAGTGAGCTGTAGGGTTCTGCCAGGAAGCAGTGCTTATGGCACAGGCAGACAGCAAGCACCTTAGCTTCATTCTAAATACATTAACTCATCATAGAAAACAACAATAAATCAAACAGGAGTGAGTGAGGGGTTTTCACGGGCGTGAACATGGTGTAAACTATCAAAAAGCTCCTGCATAACTAGAAAGGAGAAGATGCTTCTAGCAGTATAATCTACAATTTGGAAAGTTCAAATAATTATCCGAGTCACTAAATATTCATTAAGGAAATATAAGATCCCTTTCCATACCAGCTTTAGCTTTTCATCACATTCTGACAACAGCCAGGTGAAGCACTGCTCCTCACCTCCTGCACCTTCAGTAACCCATTAAGGCACAGCACCTCCCTGCAGGCAGTGCTTCACCTGGTTGTCATAGTCAGCATCACCTCCACCTTCAGAATCACAAGCCACACCACCAGTGCAAAGTTAGTATTAAATCATTTACTGCAACATGTGCAGCAGCTTCCAAGTGTGTTATTTCAGGTCCGTGTCCCAGAGCAGTGTCCCCATGGTGCTGGCTGACTCCCACCAGGATGCACTGGGCTGGCAGCGAGAGAAGAGAGCCAGCAGCTCTGGTGCCAAGCTGGGAGATAATGAAAGCCACATTTAGTTGCTGCTTCTCTGGGCATCCTGCATAGTTTTTCTTCATCCTGGTTGTCGGTTTATTTCAGCTGATGCACTTTTACCTTTTGCTTTGCTCCCTCCTATGAAAGGTTATCCCTAATTCCTCCCCTCCCACTTCTCTGTCCTACCCTAAGTGCCTATCCCCTCCACTCACACCCATCACAGAGCCCCTTATGGCCCTGCTAGCCCAACAAGCCCACCTCCCCCCATCCAGAGGCACAGAGACACACTCCTCACATTGACATTATATTTGCTACATGCCACATACTATTCATCATCATCTTGACCCTTTAATATGAAATCATAGAGAAGTGTTTAAGACGTCCTAATCTGCGCCCACAGATCCAAGTCTGCACCAAATAGATTCCTAGCAGATGTTTGTCCAACAGCCATCAAAAAGCTCTGCAGGGGGAGGTGTTCCTTACCCTGCTTGATTGGGCTGTGCACAGAAGTTGAGATATTAGGCAGTGGTGTGGGTGAGCTGCTACAGCAAGGTCTCGCAAGCCTGTGCACAGGGCTATTATAATGTTCCAATATTACCGGCCTTTACTTTTGCTGTGGGTTGCTGAACTAATATGAAATTCTGATTGAATTTGTGCTGCCAGTGAAAAAGCTGGAAATCAGTAAACACTGTGAGAGCAGACTGCTGGGAGAGCATCAGGCAAAGCGCTGCTACAGGGGGAAAAAAAAGCCTTGAAGAAACACTTCAGAGCAAACAAGCTCTGCTCAACCCTCCAGAGTTACTGCGGGAACATCTGCATTCGTCATAGGGATCCCTGCAGCAGTCTGAAGCCATGGGTTATATATCCTCTAATGTCCATTGAAAGGAGAGGAGAAAAGCAGAGGAAGATTGTTTCAGGAGCTTTGCTCACGCCAATAAGGGTTATTTTGCTTTATGGGAAGTACCCTCAAACCTCAGACACAACCAGAGCTTTCTGCACAGCCAGTTTCATATCGTCCATGGGTTCATTTCCATGCATTTTCGCATGTCTCTGGCAAAACCTCGAGAGCTGTCATCCTCCACAGCAGATTTTAAAGGAACTGCCTTGGCTGAAGCACACCAACGGCAATGCCCTTCTCGTTTCCTTCCAGCAGCCTGCACGCTGAGCTCCCTTCACAAACATACCAACTTCACAGGGCTCACACTGTTGCTTTGGCTGCAAGGAGGCCTTTTCTCTTGCAGTAAGCTTTCCCAAGAACATCCTGCATGCAGAAAGCTGTGCACACTATCCTTGCTCCCAGCCATCATAACGCACCTCAAGCTGTGCTCAGATTATCCTGGAAAAGTGTGGTTCAAAGGAGCAGAGTGGGGATTAGGACAGGAGATAGAAAGGGAGGATAGATTAAGATCCCATCTACTCAGTCTTCAATCCATCTTATTTCTCACCCATTAAGTCTCAAACATGAGGCTTCAGAAGATCCACCCTCATGCTGAAGTTGTGGAGCAGTGACCAGGCAGTTTTACTGCTTTGTGACTTAGTTTCCCACACATGAGAAAAGATAAATTTTTTTTAAGTAAGTCATTAAGATGAGATGAATATCATTTGAATTGCTTGGCTGTTATTGTGATAGACTATGCAAGCAGAACTAGCTCCAGGCACCATTGATTTTGAACAGGATGTAGTGCAAACCAGCTTCGTACATCAAAACAAAATCTAATTTCAAATCAAAAGAGTATTTCTGTATTTATTTCATTATCTTTCCATTAATGCCTTTACTTACTTTTCCTCCCTAAGAGGACATTCAATTTCTTGAAGTGATTCAACAAAAGCCTCTTTTAAGCCTTAATTTCCCTGAATGAAGCAGCCAATTTCTAGACTAAATAATGATTACAGCTGTCATTCATTCATTCAAAAAAACAAAAAGCAATCTCATTCTGATCAGGATCCACCTCTCAGCTTTGAATTTAAATTGAGATTGGCCACAATTCTTGACTATGGTTACTTCTAAAATAAAGAGGGTCTTGCTGCCTGCAAGAGATACGTCAGCTCTTTCCATTCCAAAAAGTCACATTCGACCATTGGTGCTCGGAGCACGATTCCCATTAAAATGGATTTCACTATTCACTCCCTGGAAACATAAAGAATAGACACTAATAAATTAATCCAAGGAGAGTGCCACAATGGCCCCCACCTTGTCCCTGCTCCAATGGGTGTCCCACAGTCCTCCTTCCTTCATTCCTACACATGAAGATGCTCGAGTTGAAGAGAGTACGCTGAAAGCAGAAGAGGTCAAACCCTACAAACAGACTTCTGCCCATCACACCGTGCAACACAGCAGAACAGACAAATCAGATGCACCAGGACTGAAGTCCAGAACTGCCATGTCTTACAGTATCTGCATTTAAGAAAAAGATACATTTGAAAATACCTTTCCAATATTCACATTAGATACATTTTAAGAGCAACACAGAAAGGCTTGCACCACAAAACAGTTCTGAGCCATGCATGTGTATGGATGACACCAAAACAGCCATTATGGTAGCTCAGATTGGACTGCAGTGTTACATGGAGGAAATGTGAACGTGCCTATGCAGCAGCAGATCTGGCAGTGGGATTATCCAGAGGCTGCCTTCCAAATGGTGCACCAACATTTTTCTGGCAAAGGCTCAAGAACACAATACTGTCAGCCTGTAGCAGAGCTTGCTTAGTACAACTCAGATAGAAGTACCTGAGAACATATAGAAGAGAACATTTGAGACATGACATCAAATTCAGTATTGAGCACTGAAGATCTGTAGGAGCGAGTCACTGCTTTAACAAGCTGCACCTCTAAGAGTGAACATGAAAGAGTGTGACTTTAGTCCAATGGAGAACCTATTTTAATTCTACCAGATTTTTGCCCTGCAGCCAGACTGAAAGATTTAGGTCAACTTTAAAGAAAAAAATAAATGGAGATTTTGATCACAGTTTACTGCAGAAACTTTGGACTATTCACAAGCCATTGCCTTTCCTTCTAACACAAGCACTGAATGTTGGGGCAAAGCAGTACCTTCACCGTAAGGAGATTCAAACAAAGCATCTGATTCATTCAGCCCAGCAAATGGCAAGTTGCAGCAGTCCACGTTCAAAGTATTAAGAGCAATGAAGAACTGTTTGAAGATCAGTGCGGTACAAAAGGAACAGAGCCTTCCAGCTCCTTGCCTGGGAGGAGTGGCACAGGATTTGACTACAGAGAACAAGCAGCTTCAAAAGCAGCAAGTCCACAAAGTCCCCTTGACTTTTCCACAGAGGAGGAATCATTTAATTGCATCAAACTGAACCAGCTCCCACCCCCTCCTCCCTTGCCAGGAGTGACTTATGTGTAGGAGTAGAAAAGAGACGGTGTATAGAGTCAGTCCTGTGACACCTAGAAGGACAGATGGCAGGAATGGTGGACTCCATCTGTTTTGTTTGCTATCCTGCACCAGCACTGGCATCAGTGCAGTTCAGTCTCTGCACATCAGCAGCTCCTCTCACCCTCTGCTTCAGCTCCCACTGCAGCGAATGGAGCTAGTTCCCTCACTGAGGCTGTCTGGAACAACTTGGTACAAACAAAAGGAATTTGGAGGCTGGAACTGCTTCTCGTTGCTATTTCCCAAATTGAGCATGAAGAACATAGCACAAAATAGTCTGTTGGGAAAGGCACAGCACGATCAGTTTTGAAACAGAAATGTTGTCTGTTTAGAACTGAATGCCTCATTTCAGAATGGAGATCAGTGCAAAGCACTCAACACCTCTTCCGTACGTGCAGTGCTCACTATTTCCATGTAGTGAATATTTTCATTTAGTGTGGGTTTTCTAATCAGTTTCCTGAGGGGTCAATTTCTTATTACTTCATTTTTACATCCAAGGGGTAGCAGTCACCTAAATCCAATAGGTGTTGACAACTGGGAAAGGGAGTGCTTTTCTTATAGCCCCCAGATACGCTGGCAGACCACGGGCCAAAGCGGCACTCATCACTCACACTCTGCAGTCCAAAGGCAAAGGCTCACCCTACAGCCCCATCCTACAGCCCTCAGGGTCAAGTGTGGATAAACACCCTTTCTGTTCAGCAAAGGTTATCAGTTCTATTGAGAAATAGCCTTCCCTTCCTGTTAGACATCTTGGACTTGTTGATTTGCTCCAAGTCCATAAACTCATCCCTCCGCATACACCACTCCAGCACACACTGCAAGCAGTGGAGTTCAATGACATGAAGCTGGGATGAACTGGCCTTTCCATTCCATCATCAACACCAACAAATATTCAGTCCAAGAAAACTGGTTGGTGCCTTGCAGGAAAACAAAAAGCAGTATCACACAGGTCAGTGGGATGATTTAGAGCTGGCACAGAAGCATCGCTTCATTACCTGCTGCTTTCTAGTTCATGTGGACCTCAGGCCACATCGGTCATCATCACACACTGAGGAAGATCAGCTTTTTATCCCACTTAGCTTACTTAGATTTTAGACATACAGCAGTGTAAGCGTTTCCAAATAAAACAGCATCAAGCATTTGAACCTGCAGTGATCGTGAAGTGCTGAGTTTGTTCCTGCCTAAGAGAAAGCAATATGACAACAGCACAGCCAATCTGAGGCTCTGCAGTCATTTCTATGTAGGTAGCTACAAATTACAGTATGCTCTGTCATTCTTTACCAAATACAACATTAAGCTGACAAATTATACTAATACAGTAAGATTTTAAGGTGTATCCACACTTGCAGCATGTGTAAATTTCTCAAATAGAATCCGATGTTTGCTAATATGATACGATCTAAGTTAATAAGATCAAATTATGGCTGATCATACTATATTAGAGAATGTCACATCAAATTAGTCACTTTCAGAATTATAATGAAGCACCGAAAGCAACCAAAAATAACTTTTCCAACACAAGCAAGCAGCTAAAACTGAAACCTGAGCCAAATACCAAGTCTCTAGAGAACACTCCCTGAATTCAAGGTTAGCAGGGTTTTCTCTTCAGCTTCATTTCATAGGGCTCTCACACACAATTTAAATCCAGGTTTGATTCAGAGAAGGGTCTGATCTGAAGATTGCTAACAGAAGCTGGAGGTAAGGGAGGAAAGGAGGTGGCATAGCACAGCTGGTTAAGGTCACTGCATTGGTCCCAGGTGGGAGAAGCCACAAAATCCCTCCATCAGAGCTTTGGAAAGAAGCAGCTGCTTAAAACATCATTAAGCTTTCCTCCTTACAAGTGTAACTGGTCAAAACTCCAGGCTTCATAGGTTGGCTTCCTCCCCCTCCCCACAACTGTTGCTGAAGCCAAGGACTCACTAAGCACACTTTTCATATAAACCCATTAATCTGCAAATACAGAGCTTGCCTGCTGCAGACACAATAGGAAAAGATCACCTGTTGGCACAGGAGGGCCCATGCCATGCTGAGGAACGTGGTGTGTGCAGACATCCCTGCCCAAGTGCCACAGCCCCATGGAGCTGCTTTTCTCCTTCCCCCTCTCCAGCCTGCAGCTTCCTACAGGCTTCCTCCACCTACCAACACACAAAGAGCTCTCTGCAAACACCCACGTTAAAGCTGACATGCCACAAATCCCAACTTACCTCAACAGGATGTCCATAATCTCAAAGCCTACCCTAACATGAGGATTAGGATGGAGGGTCTCTTGCACACCTTTCCCAGTGCCTTCTACAGGAGGAGACCAAACCTGGCACGTGGCAGCAGCCCTCAGCACAGGAATCAGCACTGCAATAGAGCCACGCTCACAGCAACAGCCCCTCCATCAGCTATTCGAATGAAAGTACAAAGGAAAAAAGCAGCCCAGAAGAGCATAGATCAGGAGAGCTTTCTTCTGCAAGGCCAAGCACAGCCTTGCTGGTGGGGAGGGATTCTGCCTCGTTTATGCTATTGGATAAAGCAGAGCCCAGGATCGCCTCAGCCTTGTGCTGAGATAAGGGATGTCTGAAAGAAATAATGCAGTGATCCTGTTTCTATCCTTACTCAGCTCACATAGACCCAACATCGCTACAGGTGAGTCCTCTGCATAGATCACCTTTGTTCTCCACTGACTAAATTAGTGGAGCAGAAAACCTAGACCTTGCAAACAGAAACCGGGGAAGCAAAAGCTGAAGTGGCAGCAAAGATCTAACAGAATGTTTCTTAAAACAAAACCAACACACACAGAAGAGATGCCCGCTGCAGAAAGGAGGGATTCCAGCTGCTTTTTCAGAAAGGTGGAACAAACGTTCATCGCTGTGACCTGCAGCATATAATATTAATTCCCATTATTTAGTATATATTGGCGCATGCTTCAAAGGGCATTTTTCCCCACAGTGGCTCTGCCAAACCCCGTTGCTCATGACTTTTGTTTATTTGCGTGATATTTGTTTCTTTTTAAATCCAAGCTGTCTGCATGAATTTTAACTCAATTATGGGTGTTTGTATAAGGCAGTCTGCTGAGGGACAAAGTTGTTGATCCCCAGAGGAAGCATTGTTCCAACCCTGCCTGTATTTCAGTAGATTAGGATTAAACCAGACCTATCATCAAAACACACTCGCTACCATACAAGCCTGATGTGTGCTTTGGTTTGAATGGAGTTGTTATGATAGACCAGCCTTTTGTTATTAGCAATTATGAATACTTCTGTTGGATTCCTGTATGCTAATAGACTAGTGGTGCTCTGTCATCTGTAAGCCTGTATCTGTGTTATTCTGCATTTCCTCCTTCTAATCTTTCCTCAGTCCTGCAGGGTTTTAGCAACACTTCACCATCATCCTGTTATGAACCTTGTTCTCCCTCAGGCACACAGTGGTTTTGTTGGGTACCTGAGCATCGTGTAAAGATCAACCTATGACAACATAAGCTCAGCCAAAGGATGAACACTTTGACTTCACTCAAGACAAAAACAAAAGCACATGGGAGGAGGGGGGAAACAAAAGAAAGGGAAGCATTATTTGCTGCATCTGCTCTGACACTTTCTGCAGTGCAGTGGGTTGGGACCCACCTCAGCAGGACAGGAAGACCTGTTTGCCCCAACAGGCAAAAATCTGTCCTCCTCATTAAGTCAAATCAAACAAGAGGTTCCTCCTCTCACAACAAACAGGTCCCCACTTATTACATACGTGAGCACCTTCTGAAATATTATTTGGTTGCCTACAGACATGAGATGTTTTCAATGACCTCTGCTGGTAGGACCCAAATGCCACTCTTATCACCTCACTCATATTCACTTGAAGAAGTCATTCAGATAAAAGAGCTTGCAAGTAATGTTTTCCATCATCACTTAAGAGAGCAGAGTTCAGCTTACACCCACTAACACCGGTGTAAATCAGGAGCAAACCACTCAAGCCAGCTTTCTATATGCCATCACTTAGAATCAAGAGTTTAATGTAAGTATGGGTTCCAGCTAATTAAGCACAATTCAGTGACACCAATACAGTAAGCATGCATTGCAAAACTGGCAACAAAGAGATCTCTTGGCACAGGAGGCAGCATGTGCTGCTAACACACAGTGAATTAACAGCACTTTAATCAAAGCCAGCTTCCACGAGTCACAACCCCTCTCTACTTGCTTTTGGCTTCGGTCTTTGGTTACTTTCCTGTTACACCCAAGCCCATCTCTCATAAAATAATTCTGTTATGACCCCCACACACCATCAGCAAGCAGCAAGAACAGAAATGCAAGCTCCTCGTATTTTAGTTCATGGTCACAACACGTGGACCACAGCATGCGAGTCTCTGCCAGCCATCAACTGGTCTGAGGAGGGTTTCAGAAGACAGCTGTAAATAGATCATTTTCCTAAAAAGGCAAATTTAAAGCTGAAAATTACTTACGTGAAATTGGCTTAAAATACATCAGTGCCAAATAAAGTTGAACACAACCCAAGTGTTTTTTTTTGTTGTTTTTAAATACGGTTGAAAGACCACACATTTTTTCTATGGTTAAGTTTTCTGACAGATTTTCAAGGCAAAAACTGATTTAATTAGCCCACGCCCATCAGCCTTGAGTGAGAAGTCCTTTCAATCATCTTCAGCTATTACACCTTAGGATTTAGAAGCAGAAATACGACCGCTCCTTTGGGTTCCAGATCTGAGTCATGATTACAAGTAAGACAAAACAGGTCTGTTAACTGCAGAATTCTGACCAGTTCGAAGGTGGAACCACATCAAGGCTTTACTTTTAACACCCCAGCACTCACCCAGAAGCAGCCCTTCCCCCGAGGTTGCACTCAGCCCGGGACAGAGCTGCCTGCATCATGCCACACACCTGGGAAACGACCAGCACTCAGCACGACTTACAGCACAGCAACGTCAGATTGGGCAGAGCATCCCAGCTGCGGGCACAGCTCCGGCCTCGTGCTGCCTCGTGACCCGGCTGGCCCAGCACAAACATTCGCAACTTCACTACCTTTAGCATTGCTGAGCAATCCATTTCAGCTCTTAAGAATTATGGGATATAAGAGCATTTTTATCCTTCCTCTCTTAAGGAGCAGCCTTCGGTGACCGCCACGATGGAGCAGCACGTGGCTCCGTCTGTGCAAACCCACGTGCAACAGCACGGAGCTGCTGCTCCAATGGCTGCACTCCGCCGTGCAAAGCATCACCCCCTGCTGCCTCCGCAGCAAGCTGCTTTCAAACCTCCAGCCACTCAACTACTACTCGTTTTCAGCATTGGACGCCAGGCAGGCCTGGGGTTAGGAGGGGAGAAAGCAAGGTTGGTGCATGGCTTTGGATGGCTTTTGAAATTCAAATCATTCTCGTTCTCCGTCCAGGCTAACCCGCAACGCGCTGAACAAAGTGCAGCCCATTCCCTAGGCATCTGCCCCAGGGTGGGGCTAACCAGACACATCCAGCATCTGCTTCCTCACACAAAGAGCCTCCCTTACACACGCACACTGTTAATTAATGAGCCCCATACAGCCAATTGCTCCTTCCAAGAGACAAAAAACCCCAACATGACTCATCCTTCATTCACACTGAGCAGAGTATTTCAAAGGTACAAACACAGTAATCAAAACAAAGCCCTTCTCCCCACCCCTCATCGGTTTGGAAGCCCCAGCCGTACCTCACGCAGCTCCTGCTGCCCGATCCCATCGCACAGAGCAGCCATCGGAACGCAGCCTCCATCCCTGCAGGACAGACGTGGGCAGGTAGCTCTGTGTTACAGCCATCAATAAAAGCACCCCAACTAAAAGAAGGGCAGAAAGCTGAGATCCGGAGATGCCCTTCAACAAAGCTTTCTGCTAAGATCTCAGATCTATTAGACTCTTTCATTAATGTTGCTTTCTTTCTTGCTTTCCCTCCCATTCTCCTCTTGTCTTTATCTCCTGATCCGCCTTCTCCCTGTTTGATTTTTCTCTTTTCTAATAGAGACACAAGAAGCCAACAGCTCCCTACCATCAGCAGGCCTTCAAAAACAAGGCAGTGAGGTTTACAGCACTGCAATAAAAAGGCAACTTCCACCATACACTCATTTGCTTAACACCAGCCATCCTCATAAGGGAGATGAAGAAATGAAGCATAGTTTTTTCCCTACTTTAAATCCTTACCAAATTCAGCTTCCACACACCGCAGTTCAGCCAAGCAGGACTGCTGGAGAAAAGTCATTTTGTGGTGTGTAAGGGAATCCCTTAATTAATGGCAGCTGTTCCTGTCCCAGCACTCCCTGCTCTGTGCTAAGGGCATGCATGCAGCTGTGCTCCCTCGTGTGCTCAAGAGGAGGACTTAACCCCTTCCTTGCTAACCCCAAATGAAGGCTTCTAAACCCATAGAGCAGGCAAAAAGTGAACGAGACCAATGGCATCTTATGTAACCTTGTGCACATGATTGTTATCAACTTCACAGCTGAAACGGATTTAATTTCCAAATAGAAACTATTGCCAGACTTTGCTCTTCCCCTGTGGAGTGACCACACCACATGCCATTCTGGTTGCCTGTTTTAATTTCAATTCTCTTATTTTCTGGGATTTCATCACCTGGCAATGAAGTACAGTCCCCTGAGGTTCCCAAACAACGCTGAGTTTGGTAGCTCAGTACAGCTGCAGCATACAGAGTAGAGATAACAGATGGTAGGTTTGCATTAGCGTGGTGATTCCCTTTGGGCAGGCACTTTAAGACAACATCCCAAAGACTCCCAGGTATTCTACAGGGAGGTTCAGGGCTGGAACCTGGAATGTTCAGATCTCTTCAAAACTATTTCCCTCTGTGTCCAGTAATTGTAAAAACAAGGCAGCAGGGGAAGCAGCAAATGTGGAATGGACTGTGCACTTTCATTGGGTTAATGTGTTAGCTAGAGAAAAGAGATTCACCCCCATCTCCCCGAGAGCACTTTGCTCTCCAGCCTCAGGGTTCCCAGGTACACCAAGTGCATCCCACGTCAGAGCCTCAGGTCTCATTTTCCACCATGCTGCTCTATGCAGGGGCATTTCATTGTTTTACAAAGATAAATCCCCATGTGGAGTTACAGAAAAAGAGTTCTGTAAAAACCAGGTTATCCAGAGGCAATCAGGAGAGCACTGAGTGCACTGCCAGTGCCACCAAGTACTGCGCTGTCACTGCACATGGATGTGGATGCACAAACTTCCCCCCTCCCATGGAGGCAGAGCTGCATCTGCCATCAGCACATCTCAGATCTGGTTTGGGACTTGGTAGCTGCAGGATTGCACTGCAAGCTCCTGCGTGCTGTTTGGCAGCAATGGGCATCATTGTAACACTATGAGCCTGTAGCCCTTTGCTTTGGGAAGAACAAGCTGTAAGTGTGCTCAGCACACAACCTCGCTGGGCTGCAGCTTTTATTCCACATCTGGATCTGGTCACCGAGGAAATAAAGCATTGTAAATATATTTTGAAAACATGGCTTGTAAACACTGCAAGAAATTATTGTTGTCTCTAAGTGACGAAGAAGAAATGCATCGTTTCATTAACGTGAACCATCTGACCTCAAAGGAGGAAAAAGCAATAAATGAAGAAAGTGCTATTGCATACAATTGGCTCGATCCTGACTGCATGGCACAGAGATCTGCTGCCACTATGGTCACACTGAGTGTGTTGACCCCACTTACAGATGTAGGAGATGGGTGATCCTTTTGTATTTCTGAACGGTTGGATTTGCAGGGACTTAAAGACTGTAGTCAGGTGGATGGCAGTACTAGAGGCCTTCTGGTAGATGGCTAAATGGGAATAATTACTGTAATTAATTTCTGGGTCATTGCAGGTATCAATTCTAGTGCTGTGGGCCATTAAGTCGGTTTGGTTTATCCCATAGTTCTTGGTCATTATTAGCTCAGAGTCAATAAGCCACATTGCACAATCATGATCAATAGATGAAAAAGAATTCTGAAGGAAAAAAAGATAAGGATGGATTTTGATCTCGCTTACATCAATAATTTCCCAGAAACTGGTGGAATTCCCTGATGTAAAATCAATGTAAGCAAGTTCAAAATTGAGTTGTTTTGCTTTGTCAAGAAGATAAAATGGAGAGCTTGGATTGTGCCTTTAAAGTCAGACATTTATAGATTAAATTTTATCTGCAATATCTTGCACTCCAGAGATTTTCTCCTCATTTATAGGCTTAAAATATCTGTGTTCAGAAGGAGGAAAAATAGGGATTTTGCACATCTGACTGAAATAAACCTTTGATGGTACTTCAGGTCAATCACCACTCACCAAAATACTTTCTGTCATTTCATCTAAGATGGAGATTTGGTTACACTATTTAAAAACATTAATATTTTCATTTAGGGCCCAACATTAGATATATCAGACACTTACTCTCTGTGGTTTTAGCATTAACCAAACATGCAGCTTAGCCAAGATTTCACCCATGGGGATGTGAATATTTCAACATCTTCATCCATCATCATCTTCATTGACACCACCAAGCTGAGTGGTGCAGTTGATACAATAAAAGGGAGGGACGCCATCCGGAGGGACCTGGACACTCTCAAAAAGTGGACGCATGAGAATCTAATGAGGTTTAATGAGGCGAAGTGCAAGGAGCTGCACTTGAGTCAATGCAATCCTGGGTACAGATACAGACTGTGAAAAGAACTCACTGAGAACAGCCCTGCAGAGGAGACCTGGGAGTCCCAGGGGACCAAAAGCCAGCAAGGTGATCTTGCAGGCTGGAAATGACTGCATCAACACAAGATAATTCTGCAGGCAGGGGAGAAAAACAAGCAACCTCTGTGCAACCAACGACTCTGTGTGGGAACAAAATGCCCAGCACTGGGAGCTCTCTGCTGGACAGTTATTGCTGCTGTGAATGCTATGCACTTGAGGGCAACAACACAAGTCTTGTTATCAGACATTTCCCATTGGTGCATGAACCCAAACTCTGCTGTAAGCAACAGCTCTCTTGCACTGCAGGTGTGTCTGTTACTGATACAGGGCATATATACTGATACATGATTGGTAGACCCTAGATTTTAATGTTTTGTTTGTTCTTCTCTCTTAGAGAATAATTATGGCCTTCCCTCCTTTGATTCATTAAATCAAACCTTGTTCTCAGCACAACCAAGAGAATTGCCCACTGGCTATGCTTGCTCCTGTGCTGAGACCTTGTCAACTCGTTTTCAGCCTAAAGCAAAAACTTCTGGCTGAGTTCATCAGCTCCTCGGCATCAGGGCTGATAATGGAAATGGCAATTTGGGCTCTCAAACAACCTGCTTGCCCTACAACAGCACTCCCAGCACTGCAGCAGAGGAGCACACATGCCCTCAGGCAGTGTGAAATGACCGCTTCCTAGTGACAGCCAAACCTCATGATGTGGTACAGCCATGTGTGTGCTGCTCTGATTTGTTTTCATAGGCAAATAATTAATTTGCAGTGACTGACATTGTTTTATCCCCACCGTCACTGACATCTTGTCTGACTTGCATCGTATGCCACAAACTGCTTATCTTCTTTGGCTGCTGATTCGCCCTACTCCTTCTCCTTTAGTATGATACTCATTACAGCCTGCTCTCCTATGCTGAGGCCAAGACTCCTGCTGTGCTTCCAGGTAATGGATTCTATTACTGAACAGCTCAGCTGGGGAGGAGAGAGGAAAGAAGGAAGGAAAAGCCTGGAGAGGGAAAACGGCCAAGTTGCAGGATTTCTGGGTCTCTGAAACAGTTCCAGAGTTCCTTGGTGTTCTGGAGGTCTTTCTGTGCACGATGAAAGCACTGGGCTTTTGTATTGTTTGCTTTATTTTGCAATACTTTATGATTCCCATATATTCTGAGCTGTGCTGATTTGTGACCAGTATTTCATTGCTACCCCGGGAGGAATTTTCTCTGAAAACACAGGAAAGAAACAACGCCCTGATGCAAGAACTGCAAATGAGTAACTGCCACCAGACCATGGCTTCTGTTATTCACCCAGCTCTTGCAGAATACTCGTGACTGCAGTATGTGATCACCTCCCAGAATGATAAAGTGAAAGTAAAGGCATCTCTCTTCTGCTCCCTCCCCTTCCCATTTACCTTCCACATCAGCTCTGTGGGCTATCACACACTAGGGAAGGGCCACAGCCTTCCCCAGCCAGGGAGGAAAGCTCTGTGATTAAAGAGATGCAAAGAGGATGCAAAACACGTCAGCTAATTCCATTCTCCAACATGTTTTCTGGAGGAATCCACCTAGTACCAAGGACCTTCAGTCCCTTGTTTGCAACGAAACCAATAGATGGTACAGATTTAAATCTTGTTAGGATCAGGACTGCAGTCCTTCAATGTCTTGGATGCAGGCTGTAAGGTGAGGATATCAGCATCGCCCTGTCTTGCAGGCAATAATCTATCCATGCAGATACAGGAAGCACTCACATGCTGAGGTCACAGGAGCTGTAGGTATATCTAAGGCCAGTGACTCCATCTCCTTGCTCTGGGATTATTCTTGATTTTCAGGGATACAAACAAGAGCAGTTTCTCATTATTCATATCTGAAAGAACCTTCACAAAACCAGTGATTCTCTGAGCACTAGAAATCAGGGGCCTGATTTCCTATGGATTTGCATCCCTATGCCAGGACTTTCTCTGGGTCCTTTAATAAGCACTGAATTCATGACACAGCCATTCTCCTAACTGGGCACTAATAGAATTTCTCTTCTGCACCCAGCCACCCACAGCCAGGAGATGCACTGTGCTCACTCTCCTTACCTGTCCATAACGAGCTGCTGAGGCTCATTTCTGCTAAGACATTGCCTTTGCTCGTTTAAAACATTCATATCTTCAGCTGCCACAGCAGAAAGAATATAGAACCTAATACAATTAATTTTCAAGCCAGCTTTACTTACATCAGAGCAAAATTACTCTTTGCTTTCAATTCTGATCTCTCAGCATACTTTTGTCATTTCAAATTCTGTTTGTATATCCCTGAAACTATACTGGCATCAAATCAGCATAAGATAAGCGAGAATCAATTAAGGGAAGTTTAATCTAAATCACTTAAAATTGTATTTATCAGAACCTTGGGTTCACTCCACAGCACTGAGGCAGTTACAGCGTTCTCACTGCAGCTGGTAGAACAGCTCCAGATGTGCTGACATGGATGAAAGCAGATCTGCAAATCTACCCATATCTAGGGGAAGTAAAATCCTGATTTCAACTTCTAATTGGCTGCACAGGGCAATAACTTCACCAAGAGCTCCCTCTGGGACCAGAGGCAGAGATTCCATCCACATGCAAGAGAGTTTTTCTTCCTGCCCCATATTGTTGCATGAAAGCAGCAAAAGCTAATCTGCATTGGGATGGGGCTGACTGAGTTTACAAAGGCCTGTCATAAAGAAGCATCAACACTGAGAAATGTGTAAGTGCTCAGTTTTGAGCAGAAGTTTTTGGGGCAGCTCACGTTTCTACACATTTTTTTTCTTTTTTTTTTCTTCAAATGCAAATTGACCTCTATTGGGGGTACACACAGAACCACATCTTTCAGACAGCTTTCACATCAGGTGTCAATTTGTGAAGCTGAGTTCCTTATTCTTGGCTACTAACTCTACAGCTGCCGCTCTTATGAATATATTATAATGTACCAATTTATATTCAGAACAAAGAACCCGGGGTTATCCCATCATCAGAAATCCTTGTAAGCTTGATTGTTTTTTTGTTTCCATCATGTAGTAGGATTATGGCTTCCGTAAGAAAAACAAAACAATTTTTGCCTTTTTTATTTTTCCTCTCCCTTCTTTCCTCCCACGCTTTAATTCTGAAATAGAGAATACTTCATTTTCTTCTGTTTTTTTTTTTCTTTTCTTATTTATTTTAAGGCATTTGTTGCACATTACAGGCTGAGTGCAATGTGCCTTTCCCCACACAGCACTAACCTGCTGGCCAGATGTGTGCTCTGGCACGCTGACAGTGCTGGTTCACCCACAGGACAGTTTGGGGCTGATCTGATCTGCAGGATGGAGTTCATGTGACATCAGCCAGCACCAGATAAGGGTTTCTTTCCTACAAATCTGCCCCCCCCCCCCCCCCAAAAAAAAAAAAATATAAGGAAACCAGATCAATTCTAAACAATTTCTGTGAAAGTACTGGAGCATCTACTGGAGATGCTCAAGCAGGGAGCTCTCACTCACATGAAGCAGCCAAAAAAGAATCGTGTGTTTCTTCTCACAGGTGCTCAGATGTGTGACTCTCCCACAAGACAATGAGGTGTGAGGTGACACCCCGGCACAGCACCACTTGACAGCATTAGGTGAGCATTTATCGAGCTAGCATGGTGCTGTAACTCTCAGGGTGATTTTGTTTTTCCAATGAGAATTTTCAAGACGACACCAAATCCTCCACCTCAGGAAACTGTAATTTCTACTGGAAAAGCATTTTGATGGAAAACACCCCTACACTCAGCTCTTCTTCGCCTGAATGCTCATAGGACTGGAACAAACTGCAGTGCTTCCCCATGGGTGATGGCATCACCAGAGGGCAGAACCTCACAGCATTTCCCATGCAGATCCACGTGGACCTGTGAGGCACAGAGCTGTGAGTGCTGAGCTCTGCCCTGGGAGCTTTCTGTTATGTACTTATTTATAAAGAAACACGCTTTAAGTGCTTTCACCATGCAGGCCCATCACTTCAACATGCAGATGGAAAGGAACGGTGCTTTGGAAACTTTTGTCTACCAACTTAACTTTGTTCACCTTTTTTATTGCTTCCTCTCCTCCGGTGCCTTTGCACAGCAAGCTCCTTAAGCAACACCTCTGGATTTGGAGCTGTTTGGGTGTAGCTGTGCATTTTTACAGGGTGCTCCACCTCTTTCCTGGAGCCTTGCCACAGCTTTGGAAGTCAGAAGAAAAGAGAATGGAGGTGGGAACCCATCCAACTGTGTGTTTGCATCAGATAATTCTGGAAGGATTTCATCCCCAGACTGTGCTTTGCCCAGGAAGGAGAATATATGTCATATCTATAGAGAAAAACATTCCACAGAAAAGCTGGAATCGAGAAAAAGCTTCCTATGTGAAAGATTCCACACTCATAACCCTTGTGAATAGAAGAAAGACTCCAGCTTAAAAATAAGCAGTACGTAGGGGCAGCAAAGATCCTCAGGTTCATTTTCCAGAACAAATTTCCTTTCCCTGCTCCCACATTCCTGGGCTTGCTGGCTTAGCTGTGCCTCGTTCCATTCATCCCTTGCACAGTTTGCAGGGATCTCCTGAATGATGCCACCCAAAATGTCTGGATGCAAATCATCAGTGATCTGTACAACCCTGCCAACGTGAGCTATTTGAGATACTCAGCATTCAGTCTTGACGTGTAACACTACAGGAAGGAGCAGTGAATGCTGAGTATTTCTGTTCATAAGGAAACAAAAATAGAGAAAACCTGGGCTTCTGGCCACTGCTTTCCTCCCTTGTGCTTGTCCAGGTTTCCCTGTACCTCTGCACGCTGTATGAGCCATAGATTATATAGAGAGCACTGCTTTCACTATTAACCTGAGGAGGAATGACACAAGTCTCTGTGTGCCACATACACCATCCCAGTGGCAATGGGATGGATCCCAGTATTTGGTTCCTAATGTTCTGGGAACTGACTGCTCCTACAGAGGGACTCAGTAAAAGCTCACAAACCGAGTTACTCGAGTTCTGTACAATTCCATTTCCCCTCCTGAGGTGATAACAAAAGAACTAAACTGCCATCTGGGCTTCACAGTCAGCAGTATTCACTCCTCTGGAAAAATACAAGAAAAAAAACAACAATACTGACCTCCAGGCACCCCAAAAGAGCAACCACACACACAAACACTGCAACCACAGAGGCAACAGGAGCTGGCAGCGCTCAGGTTCTACCCACAGTAATGTGGGCACTGGGCTGCAGTGTCTGCTCCTGCAGGACTGCCAGTGGCTCTGCTTACTTTACAACCATGGGAAAGCTTCTACAGCCTCCATGGCTGCCCCAGAGCAGCAGGCTGTTCCCAGCAGGAGATGATCAAAGTAGATGAAGCAAGGATCCCTCAGGGTCCACCTCACCCTCAGGTGGTTTCTGCTCTGTGATGGTGAAGGGTCTGATCCACTTACATGGACCAGAGGACAGCAATCTGCTTTGATTACTGCCTATAACTGCACGCACATTCAAATCTCGCTCCGTGCACTCAGAAGTCCATCCCCAGCCCCAGCAGCATGGATTAATGACATATTCCCTCCAGAAAGGGAACGAAGGACAAAAATGTCCCTTCATTTGTCTTTCGCACGCTGGTTTTGCTGCAGATTTGTTAACATCTGGACAAAATCATTAGCATTCTTTCAGAAGTCCAACTCTCTAGCCAAAGCTAAAATTAAATTGATGGATTCTCCTTGACTCTCAGTTATGAGGTGAGTGCAGACTATTTTCATAAACATGAAGGACCTTGACACAGCTATCTGAAAACTGCCCGTGTAATAAATTGAAGATTTTCAGTAATATAATCTTTCGCTGCTCATTTTGCCCCACTCCTTCTACCAAAGAAGGTTTTTGTATATATTTCAGCTCCCTCCTTGTAAGAACTTTCATGTGCCTGAGACGTATTTGGAAACATCCCCGTCACACAGCTCCAGCAGCAAGCAAGAAATGAAACGTGAGCAGAGCAGTTCAGCATCGCTTCAGTCTTCCCCGTGAGCTACTGTTTGCTTCAGATGTTCACAACAAAGATTCTAATTAACAATCCCAGAGGATCTGCTTTCTAAGAAAGCTATCATAGATGTGATAATGCTGCATGTCTCAGAAACTGCTAACAGGCAATGCAGAGAGAAAGGGAGAAAGGTCTGTGCTGCAAGGACATTTACCCATGAATACTGGGTCAGAAATCACTTGCTGAGATTACAGCTATCAGAAGTGTTGTGTTTCCAGCTGGAAAATTGGGTATATCAAACTACTTCTTAATTTGGATGATCTGATTGGAAATCTGACATTGTGACCCACGCACAGCCTCTGTCAGCCCTCCCGTTCCCATGCAAATGAGAAGAGAATTTGCCCACTGAGCGGTGATGGGAGTTTGCCTTAATAGGCAGTGAAAGTTTGGGTCCAATGTGAGGAGACATCGCTCATGTGATCCTGAACTGCATTCTTCCCAAACTTAAACTTGTAGAACCAAACTGTTCTTTCACTAGATTATCCCAAGGACCTTATATTCCAAAGGTCCTATAAGCGGAATTTCATTCATCCTCCCCCACCCCTTTCTCTATTATCCTTGGCGATATTATCCATATGTCTCAAAGTAAGGTACTTTTACAGGCTGTTTTCCCTTGTTACAAATATTTACATTTTCTCATATTGCTGTTTCTTTTGGATGAGTCACACTGTCTCCATCTCACTGTCGGTCACATTTTCATTGCTTGTAAAACCATACCACATTTTCACATGTAGGGTGAAAGTGATAAAATTCCCCTTTCTCTGTTGTAAAGAGCACATCAAATTAATTTGCTTCATGATTTTTTTCCCCCCAGATTTTAATAGTTAATAAATTTACTGTTTTGCTTTAGAGAAACGGAACATTTGCTTTCTCTGACAGGGCGTTGGAGGCTCAGTGCCATCCTTAATTAACACAATGCATCAGAGATCGGTTGACTTAGGTGGAGCTGTGTCACTCCACAAGAACAGAAGACTCAGTCTCCAACACGGTATTGAAACCAAGCTTTCCTGGCAGCACAGCACAATGAGCTTACAAATTAAAAAGGGAGAATGATCCTTCACATCTCTGTTTCACTGCCCATCCAGTTCATGAGGTCCCCAACATTACGGCAGCCACACAATTTCATAGGGCTAGTTTAGAAAGAGACTCCAAGTAAAAGCTTAACTATCTTATCTGCCAGTTTCTCTACAATTTCAGAATGTTTTTCTGCCACAAGGATCCATACTACACTGTCTTTATCTCGTGGCATTTTAGCACAACTGTTGAGATACAGATGAAGTTCTACCTGCACATACACATACAGGAAGGGAAACTCCTCTTTCTCCGTGCCCTGCAGCGTTTGAAGCAGCTGAACAAGCTCAGCTCAGGTTTCCAGAAGCTGCCTTTCCAAGCACAGAGCTCATAAAAGGGGCAGTGAGATTCAGAGGCACAGGGACACAACCATTAGGCCACTTTTCTGTGCTTTTGCTCCCATGTCCCACATCAGCTGCTCTCCTGATCGAGGAGTTTTTAAATTTGCAAAGCAAGCTAGAGGAAAACAACAGAAATGAGCCTGGTGGCTTATTGTGGGTGGATGATTAAACACACCAAGATTGCAGCTGTGATTACCGAGCTTTCAACTCAGGTGATGCCACTTTGGTTTTCCATTCTCCTGCACACATACACTGCGTTAGAGCAGCTTTACTACAGTAGTGCCAGGGCTGCACACACTGTTCATCATCACAGCCAGCCAGACTTACAAACTACTCATCCAAGGCATGCTTCATTGAAATAAGGCACTACCTCCATTTATGCAGTGTCTAAAGCACAAGGCCTCTGCTCTGGGCAATGCTTAGGTTTGGGAACACAGCTTTACCAATCACCTGGGTATGCCAACACAAGTGCAGCCACTCCTCCAGCTCCAGAGCAGGCAGACAGACAGCAAAAGATCTGTGTACACAGCCCAGACCGAGTCAACATGAACGCATCTTATCAGCGTTTGGGCAAAGTTCAGCAGAGCCAACGGCCCTTAGAAGCATCCGCAATACACTGGGCCCAGCAGACATGAGGAGGAACTGGGCAGGTCTGTAAGGAGCCAGAAGAGCTGATGCCACATTGCCATCCACCAGCCCTAAGCTGAATGGCAGGGGCAGCAGTGCAGGTCCTACTCCAGCTTGCAGCTGTAGGCAGTGCCAGAGCTGCGTGCCCAGACCGGCTGCTGTCTGCAGAGCAGAGCCTGAGGGCCATGGGGCTGGGCTGCTCGTGCAGGAGAGCAAGGAGGAGGGCAGGGGACAAAGCAAAGCATGGGAAAGGACGTGGGAAATCCGGGAGAGAAAATACAAAATGGGCTGTAACTGTTTATTCAGCATAAATATTTCTCACCCTGGGAGAACCCTGGTTTTCTGATTGTGTCCTACATCATGACAGCACATGGAACAAATTAACTTGCAGCCATGACCTACAATGAGATCAGAAAAGACTGTTCAAACTAGAAGTTGTGAGCTGATGTTGTCAAAATACTGAGTGGTTGTTTTCTTACAGCCTTTAGGATGATCCCCTGCAGCAAAAGGCTTCAATGTATTCCACAGCAGAGCATGCCTGCTAACAGCCTCCAAGCACTTAAACCCCTGGGAAGCACAGCTATCCCTCACTCATTAGCCTCATTTGATCGAATGGGACAAGCACAAACAAGAGCAAAACCAACAAACTGCAGCAGTGGAAACAGCAGTTTCCCTGAAACATCCAGTAGGTGTGAAATAGCCGAAGTCCCCAGCAAAGCCACATCAAACCTGCAAGATGTATAGACGTACTTGGCACACTGATGCTAGCTTTGAACTTGCCGTGGTCTTTCTGAATCACATCCAAAGTAGGAAAATGCCATTGCGACCTCATCTTCCGCAGCAGAGACAAAGCAGGATCTGTTCAAGTGCTCAGGCACAGAAGTGGCACCAAACACGAGCAATCCCTGGCAATAAAGAGCAGATCCTATTTTTTAAGCCAGATTTTCTGCAATCCTAAGAACGCAGAGATGTGTCTCAGCAAGCACACTGAGTCCCGTGTGCAGGAACCTTCCCTTCCCTCTGGCTGTTTTCCCCATCTTGGTGCATTTTCAGCAGTCATGTTTTTGCCTTCCTTTATGTTTCCCATGTCCCAAATTCAGGCTGCACTCGACTGCAGTCATTAGGTTCCTAAGATAGGATGCATACCCTAACAAAAAGCTCTGCTGTGCTCTCCCTGTCTCCCCCTTCTCCAAGGCTGCTAGAACAGACATGCTAACCCACAAGCAAACAACCTTGGACAATTAACTTAAATACCACTTAAGGGTTTGGGAGGCTGCCGTTGACAGTGCACACACAGAAGGATGATGAGACTGATGAGACAGAAGGAGTGCCACCAAATGTCATCAGACATTACCAACCATCACTGTGCCCGGGGCTTCTCCAGGGAAGTGTGCCAAGGAAGAGTCCAAGGGCTGCAGCACGGAGCTCAGCCAGGGCAAGAGACCCTGAGCTGTTGCCTATGAATCTCCAAAGACTGTTGAAACATAACCAGAGAAAGCAAGTAGAGCAGCAGGGAGACCACTCTGGATGCAAACGACAGAGCATCACCGAACCATATGCAACCCCACAAAGATAATGGCCCTAAATTACCTCTCGCTTGCATTGGTTCATTAAGAATTTGATAGAGCTCCACTAGTGCTGTTGGAAGCCTGCTCAGAGAGCTAAGTGGACTCTGGATCAGGATCCAGGACTGGAAAATATATTAGGTCATAAAGTACAGTATTACATATTTTATAAGGGAACAGCTATCAACATCTGCTCCACCCAGTGAACATACAAAAAACAGCTGGAAATAAGAACAGCTGTGCAGATCTCAAGCTCTCTTTAGCAGCAGCTTCTTCCAGCCACTCCTGAGCTCATGCTAGAAAGATGTTTCTATAGCTCTTGTCTGCAGGAGGAATCTTAAGACCGTGAGAATTCCATTATGATAGCAATAGATGTGAGTAAAATAATTACAGCATAAAGAAGACATGCTTGTGTGAATTAACCTATGAAAATACAAACATGGGCAATGAGAGATGTGTTTGCAGGCACCTTTAGTGCACACACCTTGAATCTCAAATTTCCCACCAAGATTTTGGTATTTGCTAGCCTGATTTAAAACACACAACTGCAGCCCAAGTTAGAGCAACCATTGCTTACACACAACATTGTCCTGTTAAGGTTTGTGTGGAACAATGGGCATCAAGGGATCCATAACCTCATTAGCAGCAGCTCCACCCACTGCTTCTTACTCCCAAGGCGGGGATTTTTAGACCTGGACCTAATTTCTTGCCTTGCTAGCAGCACTCCTCACCCAAAGGAACGATTTGGATCACATTCACAAATCTACCACTATGTCATCTGCATTTCCAAGAGAAAAGAGACATAGATCTGTGGTACAATCTGGACATTTTTGTATTTCATTTCTTTTCCATCATGTCTGGGAGGTGGATCCAAACAGTGCTTTTTCCATCATGCTTTTCTTCCTCCCTTAGTCATATAAACCAGAGTATGCGTTGTACTGAGATCACTCCATCAAAACTTCCAATGATTTATAAAGAAATTGGTTCACTTTTAGGCCAAGGTGGTCAACACTGTGGAGTAACACTACCCCAAGCTGCATATGTGGTAGATCCCAGCAATCTGCTGGCTATGGCAGCACTACTCAAATCTATACAGGAGAGAGACTTCTGGAGGTGGGCATTGCTGACGTGCTGGATATGGATACCACTGTCCTGATGCTTTGGATGGCAGGTTGATCCCATCACAGAACGTCTCTGGGTAGAAGGGACCTCAAGGATCAAGTTCCAAAACCCCTGACTCCAGTTCAGGAAGGACATGGAGCTCTTAGAGCAGGTCACTAAGCTCTTAGAGAAGGATCACTAAGATGATCAGGGGGCTGAATCAGATTTTATCCATACATAAGAACTAAAACAATTAATCACAACAGTGAAGCCAGAAGGTGAGAATTTCTGTCAATTTAACACAAACACAGCCCTGATGCAAAGGAATTCCTGAGGGAAACACTGCTGTGATGGAGGAGTCCTCCAGTCCTTCCTGCTGGCGCTGAAGCAGAAGCTCGTGGAACAACACAAGTGATGTCAGAACAAGTGATGTCAAGGAGCTGAGCTCAGAGATCCAGCTGCTGAAGTTAGCTTGCAATGAATGCACCAAAACAAGGGTATCCAAAGCACTGAATGACTGCTAACATGGAGCCAAGAGTCAGAAGTAGAACAGAGATGATAAAGGTAACTGTGAGCCAGCTGGACAGCACAGTGTTGAGCAAAGCAATGCAAAGCTGATACAAACTTCAACTAATAAAAGCAATTAATTAAAATAATAAAGTATAGCAATACAATTAACACCAGTAAATCACAGTTTATGGAAAACAGGCCTATCATATAAATCTAATTTCATTCTTTGATGAGATTACAAGTTTGGTGGATGAAGATAACAGCAAAGATACAACGCAGGTGGAATTTGGTGAGTCAGAACACTGCATGCTGATTGCATGATGATGTGAAGCATCTGCTGAAGGAACACTGCTTGTAGCACGAGGCCATGGTGTGCCATGCACTGCTCAGATTGGGATCTGAACACGCAGGAGTCAACAGCAGAAAGTAAGAAGTTAATCATGGAGAGCAACGTGTGTTACCAGGGGGTTCTGGGCACTAACAGAGCTGTTTAGTGCAGGCAAACAGCTTCAGAGCTGCCAGAGAGGAACATAGGGCTGCAAGGAGGACTACATGGAAAGCTGTGAGTCAGGACAGAATTAAGCTCTTGAATAAACTGAATGCAAGTTTTTTTTTTTTCTTTTTTTAATTTTTCTTTCCCTAAAGCAAATTTGATCCTTCAGCCCATGAAAAGAATAGAACCAGGGGGAGATTTTATCTCAGCACACAGCACCTGTTGTGTTTTATCACCTGCATTTCTTAAGGCTGCTGAAGATTTGTGTGGGTAAAGTTTGAAACCATTCAGTAAAATATCTAATATATTATTTGTGGAGTTTAATCCGTTTAATTAAGCAGCAAAACAATGGAAAGGTGATTTAATACCGGTCTGTGCGTGCAAAAGAAAGCAGTGGGTATCAAAAGGGCCGTTCATCAAGTGAAGCAAAGCAGAACTTGCACCAAGGTCCTAAATGAGAAGCCAAACAATTTTAAGTGAGCAATTATGAATGCAATTTAATAGAAAAAGATATAAACTGCTTGCATGATCTATTGAGGGAATGGTTGATTCTGTAATTTTAAGCAGATAAGACGACAAAACTAAACGCAGGTTACTTTTCTTAAAGAAAAAAAAGAACTATACATACATCTTCAGACAAAGTATAGGGGTAGCTGGCTTTCATTAAACAAAACATCAAAGTAGATGTTCTCATGGTCCCTCCTGACCTTAAACCACTGGAACAGGCTGCCCAGGGAGGTGGTGGAGACTCCTTCTCTGGAGATGTTCAAGATCTGTCTGGATGCCTACCTGTGCGACCTGCTGTAGGGATCCTGCTTTGGCAGGGGGGTTGGACTCTATCTCTGGAGGTCCCTTCCAACCCCTACAATTCTGTGATTCTGTGAATCGAATCCCTGAAGAAACAGACTGCTTTTTCTGTAAATAAAACTGCAGGATGACTTCTGGTTTCCAGCCAGTTCTAAATACGCTTTAAATTGTTTGGAGTTCTGCCTGTTTTTCCCATTCTGCCTTGAGTATTTCAAGCAGGTCAGTACAAGTATTGATAAAACATATTTCCCACCAAAAAGGAGATTGTTTGGTCAATAATTTCCATTGGCATTCATATATTTTTACATGCTTACGACAAACTTTACTGAGTACTGGGTTGTTCTCAGCGTTTCCTGGTGCAAACCAGAACACTCTGTCATCAAGACGTCCATACAGTTTTGTTTTGTGTTCTTTTCCTTGCCTATACGTAATGTTTTGTGAGTAATCAATGAATCAAATTGATGTATGAAGTGGTCGTTTCTTGCAGCCTTTACCTCCAGAAAGTTACATCACCACCATCTGCTGAGGCTTCTCACTCCTGTAGCACATGATGGGACCCTATGAATGTGGGGCAGTTTCTCACCACAGCACTGCACACAGTCATGTTTTCTGCATTCCTCCATTGCTACATGATACTTGAGCTTAGCAGACAACTGCATAGAAAAAACAGCATTTACGTAAACGCTGGGCCAGATCCAAAGCACATTAAAGAAAATGGAGAATTTTGATTGAGCTAATGGAACAGGACCTCCAGAACCTGGATTTCCCACAGGTCCTCAGGGTACATCTCCATCCTTCCCACCATTTTTGGTGGGACTGACTCTGCAAAGAGGTGCTGAGCAAAGCCCTGGAGTCTCAGCTGAGGTGCCCAGGAGGAAGGCACAACAGCAGCCCATGGGAAGGCACTGGGCTGCCTCCATGTGCCTTGAACCTCTCCCCACAGCTCACACCCACAGAGCAAAAACCAGAAGAAACAACATCCATCGGCCGGTCATCTGGCCAGCAAGGGCAAGGACGCTGTGCTTGGGTTATTCATTTTTATTTTTGGCAATAAGACCAAATACGTGTTGGCTTATCTCACTGGGGAACTCCAACTTGGCAACACAAAGGACACAGTGGTGTCTCCTAATGAAAAGCATACTCTCTGCTGCAACCTACAGGCCACAGATGTATCCTGCTATGGGATGCCTTTTCTGGGGCAAGGCTTTCTGCTTTTTGGTTTTACTCCACGCTGTATTGAACTGCTCCATTACAACCAGTAACTGTGAAAGGAAAACTAAGCACATTCTGTTTTCAAAACCTTTTAAAACCTAAAACATACCAACATACTTCCATCTCCCACCAGGGCACTTACAGCTGCTCCCTTGACACGTCCAGCACTTCAAGTCCAAAACCAAATCCACCTTACCTCCTCCATGCTTTGTTTTGGGTACATTCGAAACAAGCACACAGCAGAGTCCCTCAGAACTGCACACTTTGTACCAACATTCCTCCAAACAATGGGCAGGTTGTGACAGGACAAGAAATAGTTTCAAACTAGGAGGGCAGATTCAGGCTGGGTATAAGAAAGACAATAAGGGCAGTGAGGCAGTGGCATAGGGTGCCCCATCCCTGCAGACACCCAAGGTCACGAGATGGGATCTGAGCACGCAAGGGAGCTGTGGGTTCCCTGCCCAGTGCAAAGCATGGGACAGATGGCTTTTAAAGGTCCCTTCCAACTCAAACAATTTAATGATTCTATGACTCTAATGAAAACATTAGGGGTAGATAACAGCAGGACAAGGGGAAATGGTTTGAAGTTGAGGGAGGGAAGATTTCAGTTGGATGTCAGGGGGAGGTTCTTTACTGTGAGGTGCTGGAACAGCTGCCCAGAGAGGCTGCGGATGACCCATCCCTGGAGGTGTTGAAGGCCAGTTTGGATGGGGCATCCGCAGCCTGGTCTAGATTTAAATGGGAAGGTTGGTGTCCCTGCATATGGCAGGGGGTTGGAGATTCATGGTCCTTGAGGTCCCTTCCAACCCTGGCCGTTCTGTGAGTCTGTGACTCAGGGACGAACAAGACATGAAGTGTCAATATGGAGCAGCCTCAGGCACTTTGGTTAAATTTCCCTCCAACTGTCGGCTTTGAGAGCCTAATTAGTCAAATAGCCAAGCTTGTATTTCAGTCCTATACTACAGGGAGTTCACAGCACCTCGGTTTCATTGACAGCCATCAAAATTCACTCCATGTTCCTCGTCAAAACACCAATAGTAATTATGGGAAAAATCAGCCAGGGAACCCAGGAGGAGGCAGAGGATTGCCTGGCTAGCAGAGCTCTATCTCAGCACCCATCCTTCCCTTTGCATTTTCTTCCTGCTTAGGGATGGTGGTAACCACCAAAGCTACAACGAAAAACACTCCGCAAAATAATAAATCACCTGGAGGACAGGTACAATTTGGGCTCAGAAGTCGTGCTTTACTGGTGTCTCAGCACTCATTTATCACTCATTTATCCTCCGTGCCTCAGAACGCATCCGAGCACTTCGTGTGCTGCCAATGATTGGCTCCAATCACTCCCATTTCCAAATAACTGCACGGCCCAGCACCTAACAGCGAGCTCAGAAAGCAGCAGAGTTTGTAAATCATTCACAGATCAAACAGAGCAGAAAGCCTGGGGAAGCGCAGTTTGAACTGCCGTCGTATACTTAACAACATCGCTGCAAAATGTTGATGTGTGGAAATCAATAGGATCTGACAGGCTAAGTATCACTCTGCAGTCCAAACACAAGTTTAACTAACTTCACAAATGTCACCTGGGCCGGATGAAGATGGAAACTGGGCTTTTCCTTCATCAAGGGAAGGAAACTACCATTTTGTGCTCTGTGATCATACACAGGTTTCATCTCCCAGCTGCTGTGCTACCCCCTCCCCATCTCCCCTGTCCAGGAAACAGCGATGGTGCCAGCTCTCCAAAGGAAGCCAGGACACACAGCAAGCCTCCCCAGAGCCCTGCAGGGAGCAGCGTGATGGGGCACGCACAGAACTGAGTCAGCACCCTGCAGCCATCAATCTCAGCCGTCGCACAACGCCTTTCCATTTATTCCATCTGATCCTTTGCACTGATTTTGTAATGGAGTAATTTTAAAAGCACGGTTACCTCCTCCGAAGGAGTACAGGACTTTATGGGGACGGTAGTGCTGGCTCACACCTTTTCTATCTTGAGTCTTCTGATTTTTCATAGCAAGCCTCAGCTGCCAGGAATGTGCAATAACATGAGGATCTCAGCTAGCCCTGCTCTTAATTCCTATTAACAGCAATTTTCTAGGCTTTATGATTGTACTATAGGCCCAGAAATCAGAACACAAAGCAGAAAGGGTCTAATTTACTCAATTTTTCCATGATTTTTGAGAACTCTATGCAATTCATTAAAGTCTGAAGGGAAATATGACATACTCTTACAGTTCCCAAGCTGAGTTCCCCCTCTGCCTTTCAGGGCGTCCATCTGCAGCATCACTGCTCTTCAAAACAGAAAGGCTAGCAAATAAATTGGGCAGGAGAAAGGAGCGTTTAATCCTCTGCATTCAGAAAGGTTTTTTGCTAAATTCTACTGTGGCCAAACCACGCTGCTGCCAGGGCCAGCATCTCCCTATAGCTGAGCTCAAAGGACAACCAGGTTTAACCCTGCAGAGGCGAGTGGCTATCACTCAGAGATGGGCAGAGAGGATCTGCTTCAAAAACAAGAGCAAAGTGACTGCAGCTTGTAAGGGAAATCCTCTGCCCAAAGCATCGGGCTGAGCATCCTCAGGGTGCTGCTGTCTCACTGAGCCGCCACCGGTTGGCAGCCACAAGGAGGCCTGTTGTTCTTGGCACCTTTCTGAGAGCCTCACCTACTGAAAGCATTTAATTAACTGAGAATTTCAACCTTCACAACAAGCAAAGCAAAACAAGAAGTGACTGTTGAGCTCTGATGACTTTGGAGAAAAGCTCAAAAGCATGACCCTGCCATCTCTCGAAGGCAAGAAGAACGGTTACAAGACCTTGTGTTCTGTTTTTAGATACATGACTCCCAAAGCCAAACTCCTATTTTTAGAGGACCTGACATCACTTTTGCATGGGAGGAGGCATTAACAGCTTAGTTGGGCATTATCTTTGGGAGAAAAATCATTCACCAGATATTAGCTCTCTCTAGATAGTAATGGGCCAGTGAAAAAAAAATGTGTTTTGCTTAAGTGTTCATTACCATGGCGGGTTTCACTTGCTCTAAAACAACTTGCATATTAAGTAGCAATAATGGAAACCTCATTAAGGGCTGCGCATATGTATGGCACTGACAGGACACATAGGGAAACAGAAGCTTGCAATTTTAAGCTGTTCCCAACCTTCTCTGCTGGTGAGCCCACCTGGCCAAACCCCTCATCCCTATGGAGGCACTCACTGCTGCTGGATGCGGTCCTTCACAGCCTGACTTCATCCATCCTCTCTTTTTCCAAGAGCTATTTGCACATCATTCCATGTGTCAAAGGGTACATTGCTCCACATGCAAAACAGGATGAGGAGACTGAGCTCTGAATGAAAAGAAAAAATAAATCAAGGTTCAGTGTATCAGTAATCAGACCCAAATCAATGATGGAGGAATTTCACCCACAGCTGTATGATGTGTTGTATATTTCATGCTTCTAAACAACAAATATTGGTATTTCCTGCAATGTATAATACAAGGGAACTACAGTTTCTTTCAAGCATGCATTTTTATAAAGTTAAAGGAATAAGAATTCTGACCTTGAAGCACTGCCATACTAACATTAATAAAGCACAGAATGCCTACGATCCAGTTTATCATTATGACTCAGATGAGATTAGCTAATCAAGCAGCTTAACTCCCAAGCAACTGTATACTGCTATTGTTTGTGGTTCTGCCAGAGAAGCCTCAAAAAGGATGAAAACCACAATTAAGGATTTATTTACATTTTTCTTTAAATATCAGCAGCATTATATTATGGACAATGCCCTTAATCATCTGCTCCAGGGTTTATAATGCACTACCTGCTCGTAAATTCCAAGCACTGATTTATTCTCTGACAAGGCACTGCTGGTTTTACGTGTGAGCCCATGGAGCCCAATCTAACTTTGCTTCCAGTGGAGAATTGATGGCTCTGAGAACTCCAGTACTTTCCCAGTCTCTGGCAATCACATCAGAGAACTCACAGCTTCATTTCCAAACCAAAAACCAGGTTAAATTGACAGCTTACAGCCAGTCCGTGGGGAGCAGAGGTGGGTACTCTTCTACAAGGAGCAGATCTGCTCCTTGGATGGCTTGATACCTGGTCTGAAATTTGTGTTGGACTCAGTGATCCTTATGGGTCCCTTCCATTCCAACTTGGGATACCCTATGACCGGAGCAGAGGAAACACCTTCTCCCCTAACTTTCACATAGATACAGGAAACATGAAGCTACAATGGCACACCTGAGGAGATCCATCAGTTTGCCATTCCTAACATTCCTCTCCTTCCCCTCTTCCAGCCTGCCTTCAGCCTAACGCAGGCTCCAGCCTGCTCCTTGGCTCTTTCCTCTGAGAGGGGAGGGAGGAAGGCAAGGCACCAGGATGGCAGCTAACACTTACAGACCGACCCTTATTTCAGTAATCTCCTCCAAGAAGGAAAAGCTGAACAGACTGACTCAGTCATCCCATCTTGCCAAAGCAGGAATCTGCTCTGTGATACTTCCTTAAGTGCTTCTGTCCAGTATTTACATTTAAACGATTCAAGTAATGGGGATTTCATGATTTACCAGCTTTGTTGTTTGGAAAAACACTCTGGCAGCCAGCTGGCATTTCCTCAGCTTGTTCTCATGCCATCCCTACCCTCAGTACTTCTTTCCACCACCCAGCACATTTCCTGGGCCACTGGAGCAGATTCCCTGTCCTCACTGCGCTGCCTTCAGCAAGGCATAGAACCAGGAAAAGGCTGACCTGCCTAAAACACAGTGATAGTTCTCCTCTTTAAAGATCTACAAGATCTTGGGAGCATCTGCTCCTTGGTCACTGACTGCAGTCTCAGCACAAGCTGGTGATCTCACACCATGTACCCCAACCTGGGGATATCTCCCATGTCACTACTGGCAGCTCAGCTCTGCCCCTTCCTTGGGCTTTTTTTGATCCACACGTGCTTCTTCTGAGCACCCCTCCCTTCACAGCCCTCCCACCCAAACTGACATCCCTCCCATCTGTCCAAGGGAGCTTTTGTTCCCCCAGCCCACTCCATAGAAACGAGGCCCTCTGCAAATCGCAGACCATCCTTTCCATTACATTTCTATAGCAATGCTGGCACATTAGTTCCACTTATCCTTGGTTAATAGTTCAGCTTATATTCAAACAGCCATTAGCATAAAAATCAACACAGCAATTTCGTATGAATTCTCATATCATTAATCCATTTAGAGTGGATACACAGTTCACACTCCAAATTCACTTAATTATTGACTTAATAACATTTAAAGAGGCCATGGTCTTTGGCTCCGTTGGAATGCCATTTCTCCCCCCCCCTTCCCTTGCTTTTTTGCCACAGAAGTTGATTTTGCAAGGTTTGGGTAATGCTTGGAGGTGGTGGGGATCTCTCATGCATCTCTCTGAGAGATCCCCACACAATCACAGGTTCATTCTCATGAGAAATAACCTTCCAGATCTCTGGCTGCTCACTTGGTGTATTTGGGGAAAGAGGCAAAACAAATACAGACAGCGTAAAGCAGATGCCATTCACCCAAAGCACTCCACAGGGTCGGCCCTGAGCATCCCAGCCCCAGACATCCCAGGTCTCCTTCCAGCCTCCCTTTGTCCTGCTCCAGCTGTACACACGAGCCCTGCAAAGGATGGACATATTTACCTCTACATCCACCAATTAGCTCTAGCACAAACAGTGGAAATCACCATGATTTCCAAACACCACAAAGTTAATAACTGCACCAAAACTGTTGAAGAGAACTTTGATTTTCCTACACCGTTTAATTCAACATTTTTCTTTTTGTCTCTTCCCCAGCCCTCTGTTCTCTCATTGTCCACGGGGGATGATGTTGTTTGCACTTCAGCTGCTGTTATTGGGAAAAGCAATCGACAAGCAGCTGGCCTTGCATTTCGCTTTGAAAAACAGCAAGTTTGGACTCGCCCGAATCATTGCATAATTTGTGCTGCTGCTGGAGGCCTTTCCCAGAGGTTTGTCTTTTTTCCAGTGCAATTTGGTGGCACAGCCATGGATGCTGAGAGGAGCAGAGAAGCATCCAGAAGCTATGGGCAAATGCAATGTGCAGCAGCATCCCGTCAGCCTCCTTTCATGCATCCCTCTGCCAGGGCCTGGAGCACAGAGGAGGATGCTGAGCACACCAGGCAGTGCTGTGCTGGAGCCCACCTTGCCATCGTGCCAGGCAGGGCTATCAGACCCACGTAAGCTCATGTTGGGAATGCTGTTTGGAAAGCTTGGGGTGGATCAAGTTGTTTTCAATTACTGTGGTAACACATTTCATCAGCTTAAAGCCACATGTTTGCCCCAGGTATGTTGCAAGCCAGATCTTTCATATGAATATATCCTAAATACAGTTCCACCTCTCCAAGTGATTGTAACAAGCACAGCACCCCTACTGCCTGCAGAACAGTTGTGGCAGTATGTTGGCAGGAAACCTCCACTATAATAGACACTGCTGGAGACCGACTGCACCAGCACAAAGCTTTCTGCTGGAGAAGGAGCACAGGAGCCAAAGAGGCCACTCTGCCTTCCACATGGAAACGAGTGCTTGGAGGATTTATCAATGGGCTCGAGCCCAGATTTAATAACACATCTTACCACAGATGTCAGCAAAAGCAGATTCAGATGCGCGGCGCTGCAGGATGCTTTTATTCAGATGTTGTAGTAAAGAGGAGAACATCCCAGAATAGACAATAACCGCGCTGTGTGTGGTTTCTCCTCAACTGGGCTTCAGAGTGTTTCCCCACCTCTTTACCACACAACACCAATCCCTCTCAGTTTATGCGCATAGGGAATTTTGAGGGAGCAGTGCTTTCTTGGGAGTGCCCTTAAAAGAGCAGGCAGATGCTCAACACAATGAGGTACAGCTTTGCACCCATCGCATTTTGCTTGCTAGCTGCTCCAAGAATAGAAGTTTCCCATTTGGGATTTGAGAATCTACCCAGGCCATGAAAAGCACTCCTTTGTTTCAAAAAGTCCACCATTGCATCTGCTTAATTTATAAGGTGACACCATAATCCTACTTCTACTGCAAAACACAATAAGAACCATTTCGAAAGGAGTCAAAGCTGCCCCTGAAATGCTCTGTGACATTTCACAAATATTACCAAACTTCTCCCTACTCTAAATTTGACACAGATTTTTCTTAACATTCCGTTTAGAAAACAGCCCTCATAAGCAACAGTTTCTCTGCACAAGGTCCATGCCTGATTTGGGCAGTACACCAACCACCTCCCACCCCAGGCATGCACATACAGCCCGCGTCCCTTCTTGCAGCCCACAGGGAGATGAAGCAGTTTTTCATTCATCCATCCCTACAGCAGGGATCACACCTCGTGGCAATCTGAAGAGTATGGTGGAACAAGAGGAATTTCTCCAAGCCACACCACCCAACCACGCATGGAGCCACAGGTCAGACACAGCACACGGCTGGGAAGGCTGCAGCTCCACATGGGTTTGTCTCAGCCCTGCAGCAACTGGGCTCCATGTGGCACACACAGCACTGAACAGAGCAGCACCTCCTTAACCAAAACGGCTGTCTTTCCACCTAGCATTTAGGATTAAAAAAAACAACACAGCGCAGGAGCAGGCTGGGCTGCAGAGCACGCAATTTGCCCAACAAGTCTGCATCAGACAAATCCCCTGAGGAGTGGGTTAGCACACAGGCAGGGCTGGGTGCGAGCAGCCCTGCCAACACTGCTGCTGATCCTCAGATGCCAAAGCTGGGGCTTGTCCAGACAAACCATGCTGCTGAGCTCCAGCCTTTGGCCAGAGCAAAGCCAGCAGCTGGAGTGGAAAAATACCTCTTTCCCACGTGCAGCCATTCACTCCCACCAGCATGTTTGCTCACACACACTCCAAAATCAGGATAATCCTGAAATAGGGTTGAAGTTGCTTCGCATTTACACTAGAAGAAATTCTCCTACTTCACTGTTCTTTGCCTTGCTACACAAGTTAGTATAAATGAATGTGGAGGGCTGCCCAGCTTTGGGAGATTCACCTCATGCTTCCTGTTGGGCCTCTCACCACCCTCATAAATAAGTACTAAAATGTGGTCATTGTTCCCACAATAAATCACATTCTAATCAAGGCTGGAGAAGTGCCATCAAGTATTTTCTCCATCTTACTGGGCCCAGCTTTTTTCTGTGGGGGCTCTGTTAGAGGGTACATTTTAAAGTTAGCAGATCCCCAGAGTGGCACAGACACTAAATTTAATTTAGGAGAGAAAGGAATTAATGATGGTATATTTTGGGATCTCCAGCTACTTCTTTGGGTATCCACCAGCAAGACCAGGCCAGCAGCAGCACCCAGCTCCAAAACTCCCACTTCCCAAGGTGCTGTCCAAGAGGAGCCCCAAGATGTTCAGAAATGCAGATCTCAGAAATGAAGGCAATTCCTACCTCATGAACATCAGTGGGATGAAGATTCAGAGTCCAGTTGTAGGTCTGGAGACCACAAGGAGGTCTCACTGCAGTGATGCGCAACAGTACAGTGAAGCAGCAGCAGCTAAGTTTGTCTCATGGTTTCCATTTTCTAGGGACACATCCATGCACACCCTGCTTGTGCTGGCACATGGAAATACCAGAGGTGTACAAATCAGCTTCGGTTTTTTTTTTTTTTTTTGCAAGAACAGAAAAATTATACTTTTTAATTACCATTTCCATGTTGGTGTAAACTACAGTTCTCATCCCTGTATAAGCACCATTCAAAGAAGAAGAAAGCATATCATTTTTCATACAGATGAAAGGAAAAGGAGGGAACCTGTTTGTACCAATCATTTAAACAAAATAGATGAGGATTCTATCCAATTCTGTTAAAAAAATGGGACTGTCTGGACACTTTGGATGTTCCCTCTCCTATCTTTGCAGTTCAGATAAAGATGCAGAAACAATACAGAGATTTTTTTCCCCCCCACGTAGTGAACCATCAATATGAAACAAGAGACATTTAAAATAACATATAGCAGATATAGCCTGACTTCCTAAAGAGCAGTAGGAACCCAACTGCACATTTAAAGAAATGCCAACAAAACCCCCTTCCATTGCATTTGGTTTTAGCTGAACCAGGACACAAATGCAAGAAACCTGACTGTACCAAGGCAGGGAATGCACAGTGCTCAGGACCAGCATTTATACCCAGAACTACCAAGAGGAAGAGGCCTGCATGGAAAGCGTGATTAAAGGCAAGAAGCTTTTCCCTAGCTGAGATCTCACCCTGGCTTTTAAAGCTGCCCAGTTTCACATTCAGATTAGTGCTCACAGAACAGGGTGGAGTCCAGGTCCAAAAGCCAAGAGCTGTTTCAAACCTTTCTGTTCTGCAAGCCAAGTTTTTCCTCATCTGACACTGCCACAAGTGGGGAACACTTTAGTGGGTGCTCAGAGCCCAAGGCTGCTGATGCAGAGCTCCCTCTGATCCCCACATTCACACCACAGCTCAGCACAGAGCCCATTGGGCTGCCCCAGTGCAGTTGACTGCCCTAAGCCCAGGGCTGGCTTGCATTAGGGAAGATTCGGTACATCCTGACCATGCACACCCCAAGGGATACACAGCTCACACCCATAGAAGTCTTTTTGCTGGGACAGCTCAGTGAGCTCTGAGCCAACAAGCTATTTCAGCAGAAGGACACTGTTGTATGCATGCCTCCAATTAGGGCTTCATTCCCCTGCCAACTGGGAACAGCCCTAATGAAAGTAAATGTAAGTAAATATAAAAGTAAAGTATGGATCAGCATTCAAGAACAGATTTTTTTGGAAGGGAATACATATAATATAATCCTGTTCCTTTTCTGCGTCGGTGGGGATGATGATATAAAAGAGTATTAAAGAGAGGTCTCCAAAGGCAGTGAGAATGGCTGCTGGGAACTGCAGGGCTCGTTGTTCGTGATCCTACTCCAGCAACTGGGAGAGAGGGGTGATTAATGCTAAATAACTCATACTATTTTTTCATTATTTACAACCCTGAATACAAGTATTGCAAACAGATTTTAAATAGGAGATTTAGCCTATTTTTAATTACTAGTGTTAAAAAAGAACTTTGAATTCAGTATTAGCTGCAACCAATACAGCACCTTTCATTCCGCTAATTGAGCTTAATAGATTTAATGAACACACTTCATTGTTGTGTTTTATTGCCAGCACATTCTGCCATTTTCTATTACAACCCATTGTGGAAGACACCTGATGTTCTACCTGCACATCCTTCCACTTGGTCATGCTTTCAGCCCAATTAATTAGGTGCTTTCAGCAAACCTTGAGCCTGTGTGCCTCATTTCTTCCAGCCAGCTGCTGACAGCCAGGCATCAGCATAAGGAGCTCCAGCACGCCGGTAAGCCCAAAGCATGTCCAGCCAGCCCAGTCAAGAGCAAGCCAACCTCTTGCCCCTCTGCACTGCACTGGAGATCCCTCTGGTTCCTGTGCATCTTTCCACTAAAGGACCATTGTGCCTTTTCAATGTGGGCCCTCCATACAGATATTTAATAGAGAGTTGTCTCTATTTCAGTGTTCAGATGTTCACCTCTAAGCTTGACCCTGGGTTTCAGGTGCAACTCTCACCCTCCACAGAGGCACCTTGCAGGCTATAGGAGGAGGAAAGCCCAGGAATGTGGGTAATGCATTACCCAGGTTATTGACAAAAGAATTTATTCACTTAGAAGGGAAATATTTCCTGAAATAGCAGACGGTAGAACACCTAAATTATATTTTGCATAACATTAATCAAAGAAAGCAGAGGTGCTCCAGCACTCGCTTAATGAATGGTTCATTACCACCGAGCTACTGGAGGAATCCAGGGCTGTATCTGAGTTATCTGTCCCTGGGGCTTCAGTCAGAGCTCATCATGTATCCTCAGAACACAGCCTGCCCTGTGTGTGCGATTGGAATATTGCACATGCACCAGCTGGATTTTTGAACAGAAGGCAAAACATGTTAGCACAATCCTCAGAGATTGTATTCATGAGAGAGGTGAGGTAGATATACACAGAAACCAGCAATGCAGATAATTAGGAGGGAGGAAGTGGGAAGAAATCTGCAAGGAAGAAAAAAAACCTGGATAATCTGAACTCTTCCTCTGCTCCTGCTTCAAAGAGGGAAACTTCCAGGAAAAGGACATCCCAGCACTCCATAGTGAGTTCACCTAAAAACTGGGAATGGCACCAGTGCACTGATGGGTAATACTGAGGAATGACAGAGCTGCAAGAGATCCTCCTCTCACCACAAAACAGAAGTTCAAGAAATGCTCACCCATGGAAAACACAAGCCTTGCAGCCTGCTGAGATCAGCAGCTCTTGCAAATGATTGCCAAGCACATTAATACGTTATGAAGGCCATCTCTGAGCAAGCAACTGAACTTCCCCAGCCTCCAGAATACAACGGAAAGAATTACAACCTGCAGGTGATGCCTCTGTGCAGCCCTGCAGACTCCAAACGAATGCACATCTGGAACCAACAACTGGGGTATGCTTTTACTTCCAAAGCCATAACTCTCGTACAACAGAATATAAATCTATGGACTATTTTCTTTTTCAAACTGATGCCAGCTCAGGTTTTTCTCCTCAGAGATGGCTCTTTCAAGTTCTGGCTGCACTTGGGTTTTATCTCAAAGATCTTTATCTTATCTATTGCTGAAGACAAGCAGGGGAAAGGCTCCCTTATCTCTCCCAGCCAACAGGGAAAGGCCTAATGACAAAATCCCATTGTTCCTGCTTGCAGCTCCCATTGAGCTTGACACAGTGTGGATATGCACCAACACCCATCACACTGCTGCCAACCTTCACTCAGATCCAAACCACACGGCTTACCTACCCTACAGGAGCCCAAACAGCATTGCTCTGGATTTCTCCTCCTCAACTTCACAGCATTCAGATATCACTGTGGTGCAATTCTCAGTCGGAAGGTTTTTTCATTAATATTAACGATCACTAAGTGTTAGTTTGTGTTCGCACATGAAGGTAATTCAGATTAAGACAGCAATCCTGCTGCTACTGCTGTTGGCAGCCGTGTCTTCATTTCATGTCTTCACCACATTGGGAAGCGAGGATCTCTGCTGCCATCCTCCTCAGGTTCTCTGGAGAACATCCAAAGAAGAGCATTCATAAATCCAGCATTCAAAGGGGAAGCACAGAAAGACCACTCCAGTTGAATTACTGGGAATTTGTCATTTATTCCAGCAGGGGAAGGGAAATTAAGGATATCCCTGCATATGTTAGCTCTAAAATGGCTAAAAACTCTCAGGGAATTAATGCAGATGAAGTTGTTCTTGCTCCCTCTGAATTAGGGAGACCATGAAAAAAATATCAGTGTGATAGGTCTACCACCAAGAAGTAGAAGCCTGCATGGCTTTGTTTTTCTTTATCAAAATACAATTAACACACCAATTTCTCCTTGCACAAAGATTAAAATAAAAAAAATAGTTATTTTCCTACAATAAATTCCTAAAGATTTCATGACACAATGCAGCAGAGCAAAGTAGAAGCATATAATAAATCAGACCACATTCTAACTGTGGCTAAGGGGTTTATAGAAAGCGCTCTATCCGTTTCACACTCCAAAATCTGAATTATAATTAATTCCAGGAATCAACCAAACCTACCCTTGCTTTAAAAATGTCAGGCTGAGGAGTGCACTATGTGAGATTAAAACTACAATTAATCAGAAGTGCACACGCATGCATCTCCCCACTTAAACTCCTTACCCAAAAAAATATTACAGCAGCCCTGACAGATACTAAATGATCTTTCCAAACAATGCTCACTGGTGATGAATGGTGCAATTCTGCAGCCCTGTGCTAACACAGAGCTGCTCGGCAGCAAGCAGGCATCATTTAGCAGCTCCTGTGCTCTCTCCAACACACGCCGATGGCACCGACAGCTTTTGCTATCCCATCTGGAAGGAACTCTAGGGATAGAAGAGCCCAGCATGCTAAATTCTATATGAAGTTATCAACATTTAAGGAACATTAGGCATAACTCCTGGGATGCTGCTGTCATTTACTCATTTTCTTGCACAGATAAATTGAGTTACCCATTGCTGCTGCTGTTAAGGGCCCTACTGGTGCTTTCCAGCCCTATGCTGTCCCACTGAAGACCACTGAGCTTTCTCTGCTCGAGTCTGATGCCCTGAACATGACTGCAACTCAGGCTGTTCAAATAAAAGCACCTTTTCTTCCACTTATCCACCTGAAAAGCAATTTCTGTTCAATTCACCAGGAAAATCAACACATTCTGTTCTGCCCCAAACATTTCTCTTCCCTAATCACCAAACAGGGCTCCTATCTGCAGTAGATGAAGCACGCAGTCCGGAGATGTCTATTGCAGCCAGAGATCCTGCTTTTCTCTCATCAATTATTTGTGCTACAATTGTTTCCAGTGTTTTCTCCCCTTAGTGAAACTGATGGCAGCTGAGTGTTTGGCTGCTGCTGTAGAAGTGCCAAGACTTGTTATTTCATTATGGAAATATTATTCTTATTTTGGGTATTCTTCATGAGGGCTTTACATAAGCAATGAGCTTTGTCTGGTTAACAAAGTATGGCTGAAGGACAACCCTAAGAGCTGGAAGGTGGCTCTGCAAGGATTAATCTGGTTTCCTATGTAATAATTAATGAAAAAAAGGATCTTTCTTTTGACCACTTCCAGGGATGAAGCTGAAAAAGCTCCAGGCAAATTCCTCCCCTCCAGCACAGCACTGGAAGGAGGAGGACAAGCTCTCCTGCACAGGGGAGTCCCAGCTCTAAGAAAACTCTTCTCAACACCAGGAGCTGAACGCTCCAAGCCAAGCAAGGAGTTGTAACATCCTGCCTGCTCTAAGTGAACAGAAATATTGATCCTATAATTTCCTTCTCCTTTCTAAGATTTTTCCCAGCTGGAAATGAAACTGTTAAGAAAACAGCGTATGTGCAATTAACTATAATAAACAAGTGCCAAAGTGACTTATTTTTCTAGCAACAAGATCCACATTCCTCATGGTGTAGCAGAAAGCTTTCTTAACCCTGGTTACAGGCGTAGTAGAGCTCCACACAACTATGGTGGAAATGTTTTTTTTTGGACTCGCTTTGGATCTGAATTTCACGGCTGCCTTGTGACATGGAGAGAGGTTACCACCACATGCATGCCTGATAGCTGGTATTGAAAACACCCATGGCATCCACCTAGTCCCATGAACAGGATCTTGCCAGTGACAGTGAGGAGCTCTGGATTCTCTGTATTATTTCATACAAGTCATTTCACTTCCCTGCAGTTCACTTCATTTTGGAAATTAAGTGTTCCTCTACCAAGAGATTTTTGAGACCTCCCGAAGGAAATCTCAAGACTGGGTGTTGCTGTGGTTCCATCAGCCCAAAACCAGCATCAGCAAAGCATTCCAGAAGACCACACTGGACCTCCACAGAGTGCTTTAACTCAGAATATGAAGACATTGCCTCAAGTCTCCTATACAAATTGATTCAAGCAAGATAAAATTAAAATGTATGATTACAAAGGTTAACAAACTCAAGGGAGTAATTTAGACAAATGGCCAAGAGATCTGTTTTTAAAAGAGCAGAATCAGAAATAATGGAATTCAATCACTTCAATGCAGTTTTCCTCATTTTCCTCAGTTGAGAAAACATTGTAAGTCAATGTCAAACAAAAGTGTTAAATAACTCCTGTAGTGTTTACCTTTGAGTATTAGGTTTAAATGAGGCTTTATAAGGTAAGGGTTGCTCACTGTTTAACCTGCTGTAGGAGAAAAGTATGTAAGATATTAAACATGATCCAACTTTATTGCTATTATCCATCATTTCCTAATCCTTAGCTCTTAAGAAGGATCTGAAATAAATTATGTAAGATCCAGTAAACAAATTTGCCATATAGGAAGCAAGTTAAAAAGGAAGCAGGCTGTCTGAGAACGGAAGGTATACATTTCAAGCGATGCTTAAGGAAAAGTTCCCTAAAGAAACTCCATGAAGTAAGAACCCAATTCTCATTTATGGGAGCACTTCAGAGCCAAAGGAAAGATTTCCTCCAGGAAAACTTAACTGAAGTCACGTGACAGAAGTACTTTGATATTTCGTGCAGCAACCAAAATGCAGCACAAAAAGCTCCTGGAATCCTTGCCTGCTGCCATTTCCCATCTCAGTAAGTGAAAGAACAAAGGAAAGGTTACATTGCCAGGTTTCTCACTGAAGGCGATGGAAGGAGTTGCCTTAACGATAACACCTCACATTGATTACATCTTAATAATCACAGCCACCCAGCTCCCTGCTTAGCACCCCAAGCTCTGCAGCAACAAAGCAGCCCTCTGCCCACCCCACACTGCCGGCTGTGCCCACTGATGAGTGGTGACATCTGCACCAGGGCTGTAAATATAACCGGCTCTGCAGCCACGTGGCTGTCAGCTGCTGCTACCAGAGCGCTTCCCAAGCCACAGTTTTCCTGGGGTGCTTTGAGACTAATAGAAATAATGGTACTGAGGTATCCCCAGCCTGGAAGCATTCATGGGTTTGAGCTGAATCAGTGCAGAATGCTTCCAGGAGCAACTTTCCCTTCTCTTTTCCTGCCCCTCATTGTCAACATCCTTCCTGCAGGGCTTTGCAGCCCAGGCTTGCAGAGTTGTACCTTATGCTCTTGCTTGCTCTGTCTCAGCCTGTTGCCCACCTCCCTGCAAACCCAACATCCAGCAACACAACTCAGGCTCTTCAGAGAGCTACAGTGGTCACAGGGAAAGTGAGAATACAAAGTCAGGACCTGGTTCCCCTGGGGAAACACTGAACTTGCAGCAGCACAGCATCTGACAGCAAGTTTATCACCTGCATCTCTCGCTGCTAAGGAAAAAAAAAAAATTCAAACTGTGTATTTGCTGAAGTACTTCTTTAATGAAGAAGGTCATCTCAAATGATGAGCCACATGCACGGGTACTGGGAACTCTGTACCATGATGCATGGCAAGGCAATGCAGCAGGATTCCCTCTGCCCATCAGACTCAATGGCCTAAATGCTAAGAGCAGGCTCAAACTCATTCTTATTCCCTCATGGGTATTTCTGAGGGCCAAATCCCAGAGAGCTGGAAATGAGAGGAGCATAAATAGTTACAAGAATGAAGGAAGAGAAAAGAGACTCGTGCTGAGAAACAGCAGCATAACAGTGCCCTAAGACTGCTGTGATGGGTTGCTCAGAGGGGAGGGAAGGCTCTATTCCTCATGCGCATGGCAGGTTAGGCAAGAAATAATAAGATGAAATTACAGCCAAGGAAACTCAATTTGGACATCAGGAAATACTTTCTAAGGGTAAAATACTTCTGCCCTGGAATAGATAGCTTAGGGAAAGTAGTGCTGGTGGTTTGAAGAGACAGATGAACCAACTGACCTCCCGAGGTCCTTTCCAAGTCCATTGTCTTTAATTTAGAGTAAATCATTTCTAAATTTCTCAGCAGACTCTGGCACCTGTCTGACCTCCATTTTTCCAGACTCTGTGAATGTGCTTATTTCTGAATCCACAGTGCCTTTGGGTTTTTGGAAAAGAGTATATAAACCAAGTGATAATAATTATGATATTTTATGATACACTTTTAACACAATTGTATATAAACTATAGCTCAATTTGATCCAAGAACAGCATTAAGCATCTGGCCATGCAGCCTTCATTCAGACAAGAACATCAACTCTTGCAAATACTCTTCAGCTGCTCCCAGACAACGCTTGCAGGTTGCATGGTGTCAGACTCTGTACTTGATCAGCTCAGATGCTTTAGTGTTGCTAACTGGAAGGGCTCCATTTGGCACTACTCTAGGTGAACAGGTTTTGATAGCACGCACTGTAAAGATTCTGCACAAGCAGCACTTTCAGGGGTTGGCTTATTCAGAGTGGCCACTTATTTTTATTGAAATCCCAACTTGAAGAGCTGGCCTAAGAGGCAATAAGTGAAACCACACAGATCTCATGTGTGCAAAAACCAAAACGAGATTTCAGTGCTCTCTATGAACCCGATCTTGCCACCCATTGCACACACTGGCACCAACCCAGCAAAGCACTTAAGAGCGTGCTTAAAATTAAGCATACAGGTAGTGCCATTTAGGCTAATGGAATGGCTTAAGTGCTTTGTTGGATTGGGGCCAGTCTCCTCAACATCTTGCAGTGTCGAGTACATCAAGCAGGGGTTCCATTTAATCGCATCAGACTTTAATTGACAGAATCAAAGTAATGCAGCATTTACACCGAGCCCATCTCTCCAAGGCAGCTATTATAATTACAGTGAGTAGGACAGGGATTATTCGTGCTGTCCCGCTGCCTGGAGTACCCTCATGGATTTGATCCACTTTGTCTCATCTCTCATAAGCCCTTTATCAGCAGTTCCCCTTTACGCTTCCCAACCAACACAGCTCTCACTGAATCATTGATTCCCCCCCTCCCTTCAGTGATTACTTCAGCTTCTCACATAACTGTGTGGCACACCACATCAAGCATGTCTCGTTCAGTGCTATCTCCTCCTGATATACACTTGCATCGAGGCTGTAAACTCTTCTGGAAGGTGTTCTCACATGTGCATCATAGAGTTTCAAAGCACAAGAATTAATCTGGAGCACAGGAGTTGGACTCAATGACCCTCACAAGTCCCTTCCAACTCAGAATGTTCTGTGTTTGCAGGTCCCTTACCAGACCCACAGGACATGTCCTTGATGCCCCACTTCCACCTGAGAGGTTTTTTTTTTTTTTTAATAGCAAATCTATGAAGAATTTTGACTTTGTACTCACTTAGAAGCAATTTGAGCACTTACATATCCAAAGCAAGTGAAAGTTAGAGACAGTCTGCAAACCCACCTAAAGGCACAGCTGCAGTTCTGCAGTCCCAGGCTGCAGGGACATCCTCATGATGTACCAACACACACAGTCATTGGGACTCCTCTCCAATGAGTTTTTTTTAGGGGGGGGGGGGGGGCCCCACATCCTGAGCAAACACACAGTCTTTCCAATCACCCCATTAACTGCCTGATGCCATGAGCATTTCCCAAAACATGCAGGCAAGACAAACAGGAGGATATGAAAATCAGTTTCAAGGAAAAGCCAATTTTAAAGCTGCAACAAGAACGTCTCCCACCATGTACACATCTGACATCAAGGCAACCCTGCCGTGGCTGGCTCTGCCAGGGTATGCTCCCTAAAATTAAAGCTGCAGATGCACAAAAAAGACATTTCACCTTCTTGTAACAGTCTGATAAACAGGAACTTTACTCAATAAATCAGAACCTGGTTTTTAATTGCATCAGCTCCAGAGTTGAAGCTCCGATGCTAAGCACAGCCTTCCTGCAAAGCACATCGTATTTGAGAAGCAAGTAGGAGGGGAAGGACGACAGACAGGAAGAGGTTCAGACTTCTGCAGCCTTGGTTTGCATTGCGTGGTAATTACACTGAAGAATTCATGACTCACTTTGGTGCACTACTGGGCACTGCTGAATTAGAAGCTTGGCCAGCACACCAGATGGAAGATCTGAGGTTCTTTTCTCTGGTGTAACTCATCACCAAACTCTCATGGCACTTCAATGGTCTTGTTAGGTTTTTTTTTTTTTTTTAGCATTCTAAGAAAGCTTTTTTTTTTTTTTAATTAAAGAATAACTCATCCAAAAAATGCACTGAATGGAAGCTTACAGAAATAGCAGTATTCCTCTTAAACAAACAAACAGCCTCCCAGGTAAACTGGGCCTTAACGCAGAGCCTCCATGGAGCATTCTCACCCAGACTACACAGAAGTGCTGCGTGTTTGAGCAGAAGCGTGAAGAGGAGATGAAGCTCTCCCACAATATAACACAAATAAAGGAAGAAAGCGTTTCCATTACACCAGCACACAAGCGTGTATTGTCAGAACAATGTGCAGAAAGGCCCCCCATCATTTGACAGCTGCAGCTAAGCCAGCCACGCTGGAAGACATACATATGGACTGAGAAAGCACTCAAATTAACTCTTAAAGAGAAATCCTCTTCTGACAAGGATCGCAGCCAGCTGGGAGTTATGCAGCACACTGGAATTAATCCAGTTTTGCCAGATACAGCCAATCCCCCGTGTTGCGCTAAGCTAGCTGTTGGGGTTTGTAATGAGAACCAATTGGTACCAGCCATAGAGAAGACTGGTGTGTAACCCTGACTTCTTTACCCCAGCAAAGCAAATCCCAAACCTCCCACCTTCCAGGTAGGACAGGGGGTAGGAGTTTATGTACTTGTACCACTTCTCTCACAAGTTGCTGCAACGCAAGTAGATTCTCACAGCACTCATAGAGCTCAAAACACTCGCAAAAATCTGCCTGCAAAACTCGTCATCAACATCAAGGCCCCTTGCACAAGCCTGGCAAGCTCTCTGAAACAGCAGAGGCAATTATTAACGTTGACATCTCCATATGCCAAACAACCACCCCTCTGTATGCTGGGTATTCTGTTTTAAGGCAAGCACAGAGATGGCAAACAGTTATTCTTTTTTTTTTTTTTTAAACTTTTTTCAGTATACAGTACATCTGTCATGCTCTTCATCTCCATCAAAAAAATCAGAGCCATTTACCAATATGGCTGCCAGTCAGCATCCTGCATGGAACCCTCGTGGGCTGAGCTCAACACAGCACCGCCTTACATGCATGGCTGCATGCATTGCATCCATCTCCCATGAGAATAAGAAGGGCAGTTGGAAGTGCTGTGGAGGGGGGTCTTGAAGAAACAGACTCCCTGACTCACTCAGACTCTGGATTATAAACATTAACAACACTGCTATGAAACCTTCATGTTACGTGCTGTTACTGACATACAGTCCCTTGACTTCAACGTCTCAAGCAGGGGATCTGAGGCTGTAGAAGGAACACAGACCAGGGCCCACCTGATATCTCAAGCAAAGCTCAAAAGAACGTGAGTCGAGGAAAATCCCCCAGCAGAAAAGAGCTGCCAGAATACCTGCCAACATGGAACAAGCTGAGCACGTTCAAAGCAGCCATCGCTTCCCTGACAGTTCTCCAGCAAAACTTGTCCTGATGAAGAATAGAAGAGGATCAGACCACATCCAAAGGGCAGTAGGGTCAGACCACCTGAGCCCAGGAAGAGAGGAAATTAAAACGCCAGGAGGGCACAGCCAAGCACCTTGCCAGCAGCTCTATATCAGCTCTATGCAATGCAGCATGAACTCCTTCCCTAGCCACCACTGCCCTTGGGTTGCCTCGTGCCTCCTCACACAGCACTGCTGGCTTCCAAGGTGGCAAAGCAGTGAGAAGAGGAAATCTTTTACAGAAGTGCTGAACTAGGGCTTGGGAAGTCAACACAATACTGCTCTCACTGAGTCCCTGAGCTAAGACAGAGAAAATATGATAACCATTGGAATTTGAAAATGAGTTTCCAGGTCATTGTCTTGGCAACCTTTCAGCATTGTTTTCCATGCCATGCATGCATAGAGAACAATTTCTAACCAAGATCCTTGTGAAATCAGCCAGCCTAAAACATGAATGGCCAGATGTTCAGAGGAGGTGAAATTCAAGTTAGGCACTTGATTTCTGATGTGATTACATAACCTGTCCAGCAAGAAGGCAGAGCCAATGCCCCATGGCTGACGCAAGTAACCCAGATGGAGTGAAGCTTCTTGCACAGCAACTCCTGTTTCTATCAGCATAAGCACATCTGGCTGCCCAGGGCAACTCCACCACAGGCAGCATCCAACACACACAGGTCCCAACCCGTGGCAATCAGCAGACAGAGCTCTGCAGGGCAGAAGCATGACGCAGAAATGCCCAGATGAGCAGGAAGCTGCGTGAGAAGGAATGGTTCTACAGAACTTGTCAGCTCCAGCCCAGGCAGAGCCCTGCTCAACTCCTGCAGAGGTGTGCAAGAACTCTGACGCCTTCCAGCAAAGTACCACAATGCATGGATATCCCCTTGTTGACAAGAATTAAAGCTAGCTTGCCTACAGCCAAGGTGGAGGTTCTGCCCATCGCTCCCATGCCATGCTCCAACACTCAGCCCCAATAAGAGAACCAGAGCACTTTTTGCATCTCTTCCCTGCCCTTCATACCAGGTCCCCCCACCCCAGCAGCAAGTACTCCACATGTCTTCTCACCCACCAGGCAAAGCAGAAAGCAGCATTTCAGATGCTCATCACTGCACACTTCTCCCTTTAAGGACAAAGTTCTCATCTCTCAGTGACTTTTTCCCCCGGCCTTTGTATGCAGCCTACATACAGCACTGATTTCACACCCATTTTCAGAGGGTGGGATGAAATCAAGTGACACAGCCATGGTCACACAGGCTGGCAGGGTTAACATGAACTCTGGTAGGGGCATATCCTTCTCCTGGGTGCAGGTGTGCCCTTTACTCTGTGCTGTGTTACTGCCCTGTGACATCAGAATTGCCAGGCTGAAAATACCATTGTGTTACTAGACATACAGTTTAATTTAATGTGGGTGTCCTTCAGAGGTTAAGCCTCCATGGGAGTTATTTTTGTAGAAATACAGTTCGCAGACATCTGTGCCAAGGAAGCAGTTTCTGCTGCTTTTCTTCACAACTGCAAAGAGTGCGGTTTTTTCTTTAATGACTCAAAGACTAAATAAGAGCATGGCTTAGGTTTCAAGAATGCAAACGTGCACGTTGAGCACCCAGAGCAAGTTCTCCTGTGCTGGCAGCAGCCTGCCCCAGCCAAAAGCACAGCACTTGCAGAGGATCCAGCTGGCAGCGCTCGGAGCTGCTGCCCTTTGAACACCGGGGCTGGAGAGCAAAGCAAAAAGGAAAGTCATTTTCCAGATCTTTCCATTAAGAGACTTCAGAAGTGATCACCACTGCTGTGCCTCTCATCTTTCTAAGCCTCTGTTCCTTTTTCCCCTCCTTACTCCTTTCTGTTTCTCAGCCGCTCTGGCTGCCAGTCAGCAAGGAGCTCAATTACTCCAGTGGCACTCAGTGCAGGGTACAACAGCAGCATGTCTGCAGCCTCGACCCATTTCCTTCCTGCCACTGCAATGAAGAAGCAGATGAGAAAGTGCTGCTGTATCAGAACACCACCTCTATAAATTTGATGGAGGAAGAGAGGCTACCGGGGCACGCAAGCTGCCAGCGCTGCTGTCTGGGACAGAGATTTGTATTGCACAGCCCTGCAGCATCCTTATTGCTCCTGAAGTACTTTGCAGCAATGCCAACATCTCCCTTCTGAGAATAAGCCAAGAATGCTGCACCAGGGAGGGTTTTCAGTCAAGTTCTCTCAAGTCTTTCACAAGGGAAACAATTTGGGTCTGTGTGGACTCATGAGATCATTCGGGAAGTGAAAGGGCCATTTTGCCACAGGTTTGTAACAAAAACAGGTGGGGAATGGCACAATTAAACTCTGACTTTCGCACTGCCTCTGCAGTGTGCTCACCCTGCAGCATGCTTCAGCATCTGTCACACACTGTATGTGTGCAGCACACTCAAGGCTGCAGCCTCTGTGTCCTGAGCTGCAGTGCAGGGGAAGTGGGCTTGCAGGGCCGCACAGCAGGACCTCACCGCCTTCGTTTGTATGCTGGTCTCCACACCACATTCTCAAGTACTGAGTGCGTGCCAAGATACTGGGAAACAGCATCTTCCTCAGTGCATAAAATAACCCTATGACTTCATTGGCAGCAGCACTTCATACATTCTTCTACAGCTCCGTAGGTGGCAAGACAGGACCAGTCATGCTCTATAGATCCCCAGGGCTCCTCAGGGAAGGCAGCCTCCTCCCAGGCCACACCAAGCCTTCACCCACCATCACACACACCAGTACATGGCAGTGCTCTGCCCTTTGCCACCTGTGACCCCCAGTCCACTTCTGCCACTGCTGATGGTGCACAGCAAACCAAGCAGCTCCCCACAGCACTGCTGCCCTACAGACCAGAGGCAGAACACACAGCCTACCTGTAATTATCACAAGGAACCTGTAATTACCTGCTCCAGGGCAAAGCACAATAAAATGAAAGACAAAAATAGGAAGTATGATGCAAGTTGGGCTGTGAGCACCTCTGCTAATGATACTCAAAGCTCCATCTCACTGTTAGTCCCTTGTTTTAGTTCTTATCATCTGTCATTTTCAGTCCTTCTGTACAAGGCATCGTGTTCTCTCGCTTCATAATTTTGTCCTTTAATTTATTTGTCCCCATTTTCTTCTGTTCTTTCTTTGATGTTGATCCTTCTAATGTTTTTTTTTTTTTCCAAAGTCTATTTTTTAGAAAATAACATTACCAGTTTCAATGCTCTGTCTTTGAAGCATTTTTGCATTTGCTGCTTCTTCTCTTCATAAAGTTTTTTTCCTTAAGTTTTGCTTGTTATCTGTGGGCCCAGAAGCCACCAGGTATGAGAGCCTCATTGCATTACTCTGTATCAGAGAAACACAAACGTTCAGTTCTCCATTTATCACCCACAGTCCTCAGTATACTTGCATCATTTCCATTTGTAGACTGGAATTTTACTGTAGTCCTTTATAGCTTTGTATTCTATGGAAGTCTCCAACACTATCAATTAACTTTGCAATGCTGGGCTAAGCAGCCCTCTATTCCCACTGCTAACCCCAGACATCACAACAAGGGCAGCACCGGCTTCTCTGTTCAACGTGCTTGGCCATCTGATGTCAAACTGCCAAGCTGAAGATCACCAACGGAGCTCCTGTTGACTCCAGCAGGCTGCAGAAGACAGCTGCTCCTCTGCCACCTCCAGCACAGGATCCAGCCACTGCAGTTCTCCACCCCACCAAGGCAACGAGCACCCTGGACATGGCATTGCACCTTTGAAGATCTCAATTTTTTGCCTCTTTCTCAAGGGTTTTTCCAGCTACACCAGTGCCCAAAGGAGCAGCACCCATGGAAGAGGCACAGAGCAGTCCAGCCCTTGTGCCCCAACTGATCCACCAGGTGAGCATAGCCTGTATTTGAAAACAGCCAGAAAGGGAATGGAGAAGGATTCCTTCACAAAGCAAGTGTGAACACAGAACTACCACCACGGTTAAAGAAACCCCTTCACACCCTTCACCTTCAAGCTCTCACAGACTGAGCAGATATGGCATTTGAAGAAGCATTCGCATAAGGATGAATTACGGCATAATGGAGTGTTTGAATACAGTGTCTCTGTTTGTACCTATGGCAGTTTTGTCTGAGAGGTCTGGACCACACCTGGCACTGCTCTAACTTCACTTCAGCTCCCGAAATATTTTACAAAGTCAGCAGCTATTGCGCTGGCTTCTTCTGCATGTTTTCCTGAGAGAAAGGACAGAAATCAGAGCAGACAGCCATGTGCAGAACATTGATCTAAAAGATAATGGGAAACACTTCGCCAGGGGAGAATTCGATTCACTTCAATAACAAGGAATGTTCACTTCAGTGACACCCAGAATGGTCAGCGCTGGGCTCCTGCAGGCTCAGCTCCCCATACAAAGGTCACGGCGTTCTGTCAGCAAAGAAAACAAAGGTGCCGAGATGGGCTAGTCAATAATTGACTCAGCCCTGTTACTCACTGCACTCTATCTTGTCACCAAGTCCCTGTCTCCAGGTTTCAGCCAAAATCAGTCGACCACTCCACAGAGAAGAACTTGTGGAGAAAAAAAACCTCACCGCCACTGCCAACATTGAGTTCCTACCTGTTTTGGACAGAGGTCACCAAGCACTGCTAGGTCCATTTACACTGCAACTTCTGACAGCTGGGAGGCACACAGAACAAAGCACACTAATATGCACAGCTTTGGTTTCAAAATCCCCATGGAAACCTTTTGTGGCTATTTCTCAGAAGTTACCTCCAATCTTCAAAGAACCAGAGAAGGAAGAAGCTGCACCCAAAGCCCCTCTCCCTGCGAGTCCAACATCCCAGCACAGCCCAGCCAGGAGTCAGAACTTAAATGCATTTCCTTGCAAAGCGTTCATCTTCCAACAGAGCAGGTAGAAAAAAAACAAAAAACAGCTGCTTTCCCTGCCAGATTGTTGGGGCTGAGCACTCAGATCATCCCATCATCCTCCCCCTCACCGTTCCACCCAAGGACATCACTCTCATGCTGTGAGCACTGCACAAATGCAGAATAAGGAACCCTGCTTCAAAGCTCCCTAAATCTGTAAGAAGTGGATCAGTGGAGATGTACAACCACAGACTATGGGTGGAAGTCTCAGCTGAGACCAACACTGTGACAATCCCAAAAGCAATCAGATCTGACTTACAAGGGATGTAGCAATTATGCTTCCAGCTCAGACACTTAAACCGAGCCAAGTTTTTGACTCCGTCCCTAGGAGAAGCCCAGTGCCTGACAGAAAACACAATGGCCAAAAATGCATCCTTCTCCAGCACCCCAACATCATCCCTGCCCTGTAACAGTACAGCTGCTCCTACAGCAGGGGCCACACACATCCTCCCACCTCCAGCAGCAAAAGCCAAACAATTCCCTTTAAGCACCAGAGTTTAGTATTGCAACACATCGGTAGAAAAACAACCAGGACAGTGATAATGTGTGATAAATCCCTTAGGGAAACTGACACATTCAGCATCAAAGAGTGAAAATCTTCACCACCAAAGAAGTTCCAGGAAAACTCATCCTGCAGACAGGAAGGACAGAGGAAGCAGAGCTGTCAGTTGAGGTATGGGGAGCACAGAACAGCGCAGGCTGCTGGGAGCCACACTCAGCACAGTGAGAGCAGCACCAGGAGTGGGGAGGGCCAAAATTCCTTAGGAAAGAAGCAGACACCAAGCTCGTAAGCTGGGATACACCTGTTTGTTAGTGACTGGAGCACAGAAGGTGCATGTTTTTAAGCAGCAACAAAAGCTTTTTCACCAGCACCTACTGAGGCAAGTGCAGGCAGCGGGAAGGAAAAGGAAGGCTGATGGAAACTCCAAAGCCCTCACAAGCACCAGCTTTGCTCAGGTTTTTCTGTGCTTGCTGTGAGCTTTACAGCAAGGCTTGATTAGAGAACAAAGTGTCATCATCTGTTGGGAAATGGGGATTCCTTATGTGATAATTACCGTACAGGAATCCTCCACAGCCAAAGTTCTCAGCGGCTTTCATATCAAGTCATCAGAAGCAAAGCTGTGATTATTCTGATCAGCGTTTAGGAAAGCACTTCTGCAAAGGCAGCAAGCAAGAGAATCACAGGGAGGGGGCATGAAGACAGACAGGGCTGGGGAGCAGAGGGACGCAAAGGGCTTTTGCAAGCCCCTGGCTTGCTGTGCTTTGTATTCCCAGTCACATCACACAGCCTTTATGTACCAGAGCAATCCCATAGCCCTGAGGGCACTGAGTGTAAGAGATCTCTCCATCCAGGACTCACACAGAGCCCCAGCATTTCAGGTTTTCCCTCTGCACAAGTATTCTTAAGGATTTGAGTTTCTGGAGAGGTTGAAGTCAAGAGCACGAATTACACTCCAAAGAAAAGAGACAAAAATATCAGCATCTCTCTCCTGTACTGACTTTCATTAACACATCACACAACTCTCTCAGGTCTCCCTCCCACCAAATTAGGAAATGATGCTGGGAAGTCACTTCAGCCCCACAGAGCCACAAGGAGCCCTGGTGTCCCCCAGGGCAGAGGAACTCACAGCCCACATTACACCGCCTGGCTGCAGGGCTCTCCCATGAGATTTCTTTATTAGTATTTTAATTTCTATTTCAGGCTGTGGTATGCTTAAAATGTCTTTGTGGTTTACTCCAACTTCCTCAGCTTTTTTTTTTAAATGATCAGATTGAAAGTTTAACCAGCCGAGAGGAAAAAAAGCTCAAGGTAAGAAGTCAAAACACCCATAGAAATCCAAATTAGACAGCAACAAAAAAAGAATTCCCAGAAGAGTTTCTCCAGTATACAATTGAACTCCCCATTCATGTATTGGTACACACTGAAGTGTGGCTGTGTGACTGCATACATCAGCAGACGGAGCCTTCCCGTGAGGATGTGTGCTGCACCTTGTTTTTTGCATCAGGGTGCATTTTCTCCAGGCATAGATCACGTAGCTCCCTCAATTTGAATGGATCTGCAAGATGGTTGTCTAATTCAGGTCTAAAACATGGCTTGCTTTTTAAAAGATCCAAGTACTGCTACCTGAACACAGAAAGTCCATGTGGAATGCAGAATATTTGGTGATAACCCTTTAAAGTCTTGCAAACTGAGGTAATTTTTAGATAAACTAACTCAGATTATTTAAGTAAACAACAATTAGTTTGCCATGTCATCCTCCAACTGCAGGAGAGACCGGAAGGAGCTGCTGGAGCTATATAGAAGATCATTGCTCTGCCTGAACAACTGGAGCAAATGCAATGCTGCCCCAGGCCAGCCTCACCACTCCAGCAACAACAATGCCAGGTTTTGTTCCCTTGCTGCCAGGCAGCCCTCTGTTCCGGCCAGTGGAAGAATTGAGCATTGTGGAGCAGATCCTCAGCTGATACAGTGAGGTGGCATTTCATTGAAGCCATGGCCAGCCGATACCAGCTGAGGAGCTAACTCCTGATCCGCAACAGCTGAGGAGGAACAAAGGGGACAGGGAAAAGCTTTCTGCTTCATGGTCCCAACATAATTAATGAGTTCTCTGCCTTCAACAGGTCCCTCAGCAACACCTGGGGTCACACAGAACATCTGAATCCCAACCTACAGAATGGAAACACCCCAAGCTGAGGCTGGAATCTGCAATCCTTTGAGGCTAGCAGTGCATTTCCAGGACAGGCTGCACTTTGCCCAGCAGCTCTGCTGAGAAGAGGGGAAGCCTCCTCTCAGCACTGCTGAGCTCCAGCTCACAGCTCAGTGCATTTCCAGTCAGCCACAATGGGAAGGAAGGATTGCATCACTTCAGGCTTTGGGAAGAGACTGGTCAAGAATGGACCAAAGGCATCACCTAACTCACAAAACCCTGGGCTGGAAGGCAATCCAAGGAACTTAAAAGAGACAGACCTACATGGTTGTTTCAACACATCGCACTGCTTTAAACAAGTACTGCTGATCTTTCACACATCAACGAGAAGCAGACTGAAACAGCACTGACAGCCTTGCCTTCTGTTTGGGAGGCAGAGCAGGTGTAATTCTCAGCAATAAAGGTGACTTTCACAGTGTGGGAGGTTAATACACAGGAAACCCCATTTTCCCATTCGATGGAACAACAAAACCACATCAACAGAAGCTACGCAGCCAGGCCTGCCTTGCGGTCTGTCCTGCTGCACTCAGATTTTACATCAGGCTGTAAGCAGTTATAACACAAAATAGCCAGGTCTGTTTACTCAGCCCAAAGCACGCTTCACTTATTTACCTGAATGCTTTATCACACACACTGACCATTGTTGCTGCTCAGTGAGGTGAGCAGGCAAAGTGGGGGGGGGGGGGGAAACCAACGCTGGCACAAATCTCCCCAGCAGAAAAAGCTATTAATTTGTGCACAAAACAATGAAGGAATGCCAGGATGTGACTGCTGCCCCTGAATTCTTGATTGTATTGTTAAATAAAAGCAACACATTTTTGCATGTTCTGCCTTTAAGTGCTAATTTGAAACATCAGAAAAAGCACATTAGGTCCAAAGCAATCCTGGCTTGTGGTTGTAGTGGTTTAATGTCACATTTCCAACAGCATTCACATCCTTTAAAGAAAGTGAAGAAAGGGCATTTTAACTCAATAGTCAAAAGAGGAAAAAGTGGATGGCAAGGAACTCGATTTTATTGAAATTATTAATATGAGCTGCACGCAATAATTTCTTAATTGAATATTGTGACATTGAGAAGTTATTTCCTTGTTAACACAGCATTGCTCTTACAGGAGTTACGCTGGTCCAACTCAGCACAGCAGTAATGAAAAGCTGTTGGCCACATGCAGAACTCCATTTGAAGGCCATACAGGTACAGAGGAATATTTACATTTTCATTACTCAATCTGGGATCTCAGGAGGTAAAATAGTAAGTAAACAACTTCTGAAACCATCCGAACCACGCAGCGTCAAATGCCCTACATCTCTGCACCTATCAGTTCTGTGGGTAAAAGCTGGTTTCAACAAGGTTCAACACCAGTTCACATTTTCCAGTTACCAAAAAAAAAAAAAAACCAAAAAAAAAAACCAAACCAGTATTTTCCCTCACCAGCTCCAAGTTGGAAAGGCAAACGTTTGATTGCCAGTTACCTCCCCTGCCTTCAAACGCTGCACTTATGCTGGAGCGAAGGTGCCAAGGCACAGAGATAGGGCTCAAATCCAACCATTCCTTACTGGGGCTCCAGCACCAAAGCGCTCTTGCACCACGCTCACACTTGCTCATAGCAAGCAATGGGATGCTCCTGGGAGGCTGCCCCAGCCCTGCTTTGTTCAACCTCTCTGGCTCTGCTCTAGCCCTGCCTGCTCCTTTTGCTCTTGTGCTGTCCAGTCTCCCATCTGGGCTGACGTGCAGCCCAGCTCCTGGCTGCACTCAGGCCTCACCCTTCAGCTCCATACAGCCACAGCCTGTGCCTTCCTGGTCACAGGTCATATCAGCCCTCCCAGCAGATATTCAGGTTCCCAGCATGTCCCAAACTCCAAGCTGCTCACCAGCCTTGGAGGACCTCCAAAAGGAACACGAACACAAGGTTATCACTTGCTCTGTCCTCCTAAAGTGCTATTTACAGAATTAATAAGAGTCTCTTCGCTCATCAGTGTGGTCACCTGTGAAATGAAGCATTTGTAGATACTGAAATCAAGAAAAAGAATTACCTGATGTTTTTCTCCCCCTTTAAAGTCTCTCACAGCATTGACTAAGAATACCAAAGGAAAATTTGATCCTGGTAACAGCATCTGCTCATCCCTGCTGGGAAAGTCCAGAGCTTGAAAGATACTGAGGAAAAAAAATGTAAGGAAAAAACACCCACAGACTGACAATGGGAATGGAGAACTCCAGGAGGCAGCCCAAGTTAACCAGTGTGCAGTAAATCCCAGAGCTCACAGAAAGGCCAGGACCACAGGTGAGCAACATCTCAAAGCAATTAGGTGCAGGTGAGTAGAGTCATAACTCTATTGCGGATCCTCAGAGGAGATTCTCCAGCTGGTGTTGCTTGCTATTTCAACACCTTGACTAGCATATGGGTGCTGTCTACACTAAAAAAAGAGTCACTCAAAGAAGCGCATGTTGCAAAAGAGCAAAAGCTCTTCGGAAAGCCACCAAAGAAATTGAAAGCAGTGTAAAGAATTAAGCAGCTCTTCTTCATGCACATCTCCAGGGAGCTTCAGTCCTGGAAAAACCAATCCACAATGTCCAGCTGCAGAGTGAATACGTGCAAGCAGCCTCCAACCCCCACACAGACCTGTACTGCTTGAAAGGAACAAAAGGACCAAGAAGTCCAGAACAGGATTCAGTCCATAAGTAGATACGATCTGGATAAAACCATGCTTAATAACTAGTATTCACAAAAGGTCCTTCTGATGAGAACAACAAGCAATTTCAAGGAATCATTTACCTGCTCATGATACTGTGCTTTTACTTCACCTTTCAAAAGCCATGTAATTACTTACATTTAATTTTCTGCATTAGACGTTAAAGCCAATCTCACTTCCCTTACATAACTCTGGAACACGCAGTTATGATATGCCTAATGCAGCATTTTGTTTCTGCAAAATACCACATGCATTTAAACAACTTCAACTTCACATCTCAGTGTTTTTCCACCTGCCAGGTGCCTGCTAAGCCATGTCCCCTCAGGCCAGAGGGGGAGAACACTGCAAATACAGCCCATACCCCATAAACCCTTCTGGGCCGCTCAAAGCAAACAACACACTGCACCCTCCTACCTCACAGAGACCCCAAAGAGTTCCAAACAACTTGCTCAGAACCTCTGAGAGCAAACAGTAGTAAAGGGAACACGCTTGAACCATGACTCGCACTCACCTCCTCTGGAGCACCACCTCTGCCTGCTCTCCTCCATCACATCCATAAAAGCTCCTAACCCCCAGCTGCCTGCTTTTGTCTTCCTGGCCTTGATGGCTAATGCAGCACAGCTGGTGGCCCAAAGGAGAGCACGCCACGCTGAGCAGGAGAAAGCCTATAGCCAGTGGTAGGCAGAAAATTGTAACCAAGTGCTCTTGTTCATGTAATTCCTGATGAACCCCCCCTTGCATATCACACTCCTTCCAGTAGAGGTGTGTTCCTCAGTTGAAATCAAGCTGTGTGTTTTTCCCGGAGGACCTAAAATGCTAACTTCCTAATCTAGGTTAAATAAGTTGGGTTTCAGCTTTCTGCATGGAAAAGCAGTTAACTTACAGCCCAAACTACTCTGCCAACCATACCTGTGTGTTACTGAGCAGCAGTGGAAGGCAAAAGCACGTGATGACAGTTTGTGATCATCCTCATAGCTGCCCTTTAGCTGAACTTACCTTGGTGAAAACACAGAAGATGGAAGCGTTGCTTCTGGTTCCACAATGGGGATTTTTGCTGTCATCAGGCACACATATTGAGGAGTCCTGGGTGACACAATGGATATCAAAGCACTGTCTCTGAACCTGGGTACCAAAATGGCCCTCAAGACAGCAAGTAGGTCTTGCTCCTCACAAAGGCACGCATACATAGGGTGATGGCCCTGTCCAACCTTTGTTTCCTGGCCTTTTATTTTTAATTTTTTTATTTTTATTTTTTGCCCCTTAGAGAAGCTGTGAGTTCCCTTCTGCAGAGCAGAGTGCTGCTGTCAGCACACGGATGTGTTCCAGGGGAGCACAGTGTGCCCTGCAGGAGCTCCCAGTGAGGGAATGGTGCTTGATGGATCCTGAGGTAAAAAATACTTCTGAACGGGGGAGGCAATATTTAGTGTTGGTTAATCCTGAGAAAAACGAGCCATCCCAATCAGCTTTGAGAGGATTGTGTGCAAAGAATTTCACTCAGAGGGTGGTGATGAACTGGTGATGCCCAAGGAGGCTGTGGATGCCCCATCCCTGGAGGCATTCAAGGCCAGGCTGGATGTGGCTCTGGGCAACCTGGGCTGCTGGTTGGCGACCTGCACACAGCAGGGGGTTGGAACTGGATGAGCGTTGTGCTCCTTTGCAACCCAGGCCATTCCATGATTCCATGTAAAGGTGGTGGTGGCTGGGCAGAAGCACGTACCTTTATCTCTCCTGCTGCAGCCCCACATAATGCTTATTGAGCCTCGCTAAGGAGCACAGGAGCCTCGTGCCACACACAAAGCCAGCAGCCCGGAGCACACCCGACCACCCGCCCACCCCACCCCGGCCTCAGCGAACCATCCCTTTCTCCAGCACCCACTCCCACCACCCGCCGGGAGCTGCCCTGGGGCCAGCAGCACCAGCAGGCAGAGAGCAGATTACCTCGGGATTATCACAACCCACGGGACGAGGGATTACAAAAGACCGCCGGTCCTGAGGAAGCAGCGCGCGGCGCTCCGCCCTGACTTTGCTACGGCGCGAGGGGAGCCGCGTGCCGCCCTGCAGCCCCGGCAATGACGGAGCGCAACCGGCGCCCCAGCGCAGCCCGCAGCACTTCGCGTGCAACACTTTGCAACGTTATTGCAGATTCCCCTCTCAGCCGCCGCTCGGTTACTGTATTCTTCTGCTTCTTCTTCTTCTTTTTTTTTTTTTTATTAATATATTTTTATTTTTTTTTAATTTTACTTTGCAAACCTTTGTGGAACAGACGCCCTCTCCTTGCTCCGGTTGGAGCTGCAGTAGAATGAAAGGGGGGGTGGGGGTGGGGGTGGGAAGGAGGGAGGAGAGGAGGAGAAAAAAAATAAAACACTTTTGGTTGAGGTTTTCCTGTTACTATCACTGTAGCGTTTATTTAGCCAATCTCCTAACTGTGACGTGAGGAAGGCAGGAATCATGGCTCGCTCATAATATTTAACACACCCACTGGAAGCTGGAGCTGCAGAGCTACCCGTCCAACCCGTCTCCAGAATCCAGTGTGGCTGAAAGAGGTTTCCACTCTTGCACCTGCCAAGCAGCTCTCCCCCTCCCCCCCCTTTCCCCCCCCCCCCCCCTTCCTCTCTTCCTTTCTCTAAAGGCAGATCTGCAGGACCCAGCAGAGATCAAAGCCGGGACCTCTTTGCTATAAAGAACCTCTACCGAATTCTATTAGTTTCTTTCCTCTAATCCTCCTCCCCGGCGGGGGCGCCGCCCCCCCCCTTCCTTTTTTTTTCCTGTGCCATATTTAACCTTTATGTTACAGTTGTGCCATCCGACAGTTTTGCAGCCAAAAAAAACCCAACCCACGCCAAAGGCAAAGCGCAGCTCGGATACAGCAGCCACCCCGGCTAGATCTCAGCTGAGCGCTCATCTCTCCCGAGCAGCGGACAAAGCGATGGATGAAGGAACTGGAACCGCTCGGAGAAAATGATTTTGCAGCCAATGTTCTTAAGCAGTCTCACAGAAGAGAGGGAGCGAGCAGAGAGCGCTTCTGCTGCATCACTGGGCGCATTCAAAGGAAGGAGTCAGCGTTTCCTGCACTGCCAAACGTTATGGATGATTTTTTTCCTTCTGTCTCCTTTCCGTACAGGTTTTCTTAATATTCTTCTTTCCCCCCTTCTTCCCGTCATTTTTTGAACGATGATGATTTAATCGCAGCCAGCCTCAGACGCGGGTTTCTCCTTCAGAACCAGCTCTCGCTATTTGTTGTGATCCCCGTAATAAAAAGCAAGAGAAACCGCGAACAGATGGCTCTAGATATCGCAATGCCGCTGGCTTTGTTTTCCTATTGATTTTAAAGGCTCCTTTTTCCCATTTTTTTTTCCCCGATTTTTTTTTTCCCTCCCCCCCTCCCAAGTTCTTGATGATACTGAGAAATGAGGACCTATCGCTTTTAGCCTGTTTCTGTCTCGGCGCCTATGGAGATAACTTTATTGACTTGATCGTTCGCTGCCCTACCCGCCAGCAGAACGCCGGAGCCCCGGGGAGGGCGGAAGACCCGCGCCCGCTGCCGGCCGACCCCGCCGCCTCCCCTCCTTCCCTCCCCCGCTAATTCATCAGCCGCTCCCGGCCATGAAAATGCTCCTGGTCCGCAAGTTCCGGGTGCTGATCCTCATGGTGTTCCTCGTCGCCTGCACCATGCACATCATGATCGACCTGCTGCCTCGCCTGGAGCGCCGCGGAGCCGAAAACCGCCCGGGCTGCTCCTGCCCTCCACCCGCCGCGCCGCCCCGCGCCGCCCCGCGCTGGCCCAGCAAACACACGCTGCGGATCCTGCAGGACTTCAGCGCCGAGCCGGCCTCCAACCTCTCCTCGCAATCGCGGGAGGCGGCGGAGCGGGCGGCGGGCGGCGGAG